>NW_025937542.1:144063-154877 GCF_000764305.2 Hyalella azteca | reverse complement strand
ACTGTTGACATGAGCTGCACTGTTGACATGAGCTGCACTGTTGACATGAGCTGCACTGTTGACATGAGCTGCACTGTTGACATGAGCTGCACTCATATGAGCTGCACTAATTTAATACTCGAGGAAATTTTCTTTGAAAATCTCTTCTGCTATTTTTACTTACTTTGCCACCTTTAATGTAAAACTGAACAGCGTTGTACATATTTTTTAAACAAGACTGGATAAGGGACCTCTACATTGCGACATATCAATTTTCCTATGGTACAAATGTATTTAAATACCACTTCCCTGTCATATAATAATTTTGCAAATTGACGAACATTATATATATGTCTCTCTACTGAGGCTGTTCAGAAAAGTAGTTGATATATAACAGAGAAGAAGGAAGGATAATTGACTATTACCTTTGAGCATCATCACGTTTTTGGTGCAATTGAGGATCTTTCGAAAGTCGATTGAGAAATTCTTGAGAATTCTCAATTTCTTGAGAATTTTCTTCGGATCCAGTTTCGAATCTTGTATCTTTTATCATATATATTATGCCAGATTTTATACATTAACTTGATACGCCATTAACTTGATTCTTATACATTATGATTATTATACATTAACATGATTCTCTTTGTTTTGACACGGTAGGAGACAAGTCATTGTAGGTGACAAATTAGAAACATCAGTGAAGAAGATTTCATAAGGTAAATTTGATTAGGGGAATAGGATTCACTATATTTGATAATGGGAACAGGATTTACTTGACTGGATTACGGGGATTACTGGATTTTTTTTCTTAGCCGTAGGATTATCAAATGCGAACAACCCAAGGCGGGCCTGTAAATTTTTTATACTATAAACTAACATCGCAGGCATAACAGAATCTCAAAAAAAATCGATAGAAAAAAATTCGAGAATCGGTAGGAGCAAAGCTCGTGTTCAATTCTTCACTCTCTGCTGCCTCATCATTGGCGCTAATTGCCACTAAATTACCATGGTTTTCCGCCAAATAACAATGCGGACGGTCAGTTAGAGTGGATACTTTCCGCTCAGATTTTTGATAATTTATCAAAGCTTTGACTCCGTAATACGCTGGACACGCCATGACAGACGCGATCATCCAATTTAAAAGATCTTTTGCGGTCTGTATTGAAATAAAAATTTGTATTGTTCTGATTTCTAATTTATTCTGAAAAGTGCGTATTAAGAAGATTTTATGACCGCATAAAAACATAAACAATGCATGCAGCCTGCTAATAAACTTTCGATTTATACCATAAGTAATCTATTCGGCATTACCTACATACTTGATTACCCCTTCATTCCATTAATTTAAAGTAAGGCTCGTTAACAAATAATAACAGAATCGCAGTAGAGTTCATGTAACCAATAACCTTCAATATATTTCCAGCACTAGAGAATTATCAAATACGGAAGTTTTTCTTCTGAATAATTCTTTTCTAAGTATATAGAGTAAACTTTAGTCAAGTAGGTGCCCTAACCCTTGGTCAAAGGTATGGTATAAAAATAATTGACGAACATTTATCGCTTCTTCTGCTAGGCCTCAAATCATCATTTATTCAATCTTTGTTAATAATACAAATTAAGTTTGAATCTGATTTGATTACAATATAAGTTCTAGTATCTAATCAGCACCTAATTTGGAACCAATTCATTGTTGTTCATTTCATTTATCCATCAATTCTTTTTCACATCCATGAAATTCCCTCGCTCCCCACAAGTATTTTCTCCATTCCTATAATTTCTTTAGCATATATTGCATGCATTGTTATGGATATTCTGCTCATTCCATTTCCGTACTGCCCACGCCTTCAAAATTGAATACAAAATTTTGGCCGGTTATGCAGCAGATGTGCGCGGTGATGTGAGCGACGCAACAGCAGTGCCACTGCCGACCCATGGCCCCTGTCCCTTGACTCCTACATTCGTCATTTAGACATTGATTAAAAACTTAATTTTTAAATGCACGTTCATATGAATTCGATATCGCATAAAATTACATTATGAACCATTCAAATGTTTGAATATTCTTCATTCACTCAAATCAGGAGTTTAAATGTTTGTTCTGGAATTGATGTTGTCATATTTCAATTTTACATTAATCTGACTAAAGAGCTGTCAAATTATGCTGGTCAAAGCAGATTTATTCTGCCGCTCACCCTGAATTTTTAGACTTGTAATTAGGAGAGTTTAGAGATAAAAGCGTTCATCAAAAATGTAATGTTAATTAATTTGCCTATCTCAGACTTAATTACTTGCCAATCATCACCATCAGTAAACAGCGGCCAGCAAGGTGTTCATAATATAACCTAATTTGCTTTCTGTCGTTGACAGAAAACGCTTGCTTTCTGTTGTTTACGTAACAGTATTCCTTGATACATTTGCTTATGCACTGGAATGTTGAGGCAATCAAGAAAATGATTAATTAGTTGACGGGAGATACGGACTTGTTTGTACCATCCGCTCTTGGTCGTCGGAAAGTTACAACGGCTTTACAGACGTCATTAACGAAAAAGATTTCATTACGATGTGAACTCAGTGGCTGTTCTTCCATGTTGATGATTCAGAGGATTTCATCTAGTATAGCGGTAATCAAGATGCAATCATCGGGCAACTCACAATCATTAGCTTTCATCCAGCAGCAATCACTCAACCAGATCTTACAGATGTGATTGTTCAGTGATCATTCATTAATGATCATCGGACATTGTTATCAAGTTTCTACAATTGCTTTCTGTCTCCATGAATTTCCAACCACAGTAAGTAAAGGGTCCAGTTTGAGTTCGTTAGGCTAGCATGAAACGTGAGGCCATTTAGAGACAGCAATTAAATTTAGTGTTCACAAACGAGGAAACCTGTGTTGCCTCTTGTGTTGCCATACAACGAACAAGTCTGATATTTAATATAACGATGAAACTTGCTGAGCAAATCATTCCCCCTCGGCCCCGCCATTAAACTAACCATTAGGACCTATGGAGTTCTTTATGGCTCATCTTCTCAGGCTTTGTTCTTCTCAAGTTTTCTTAGTTGAGCAATCTTGAAATATTTCTTGCAGAGATAAAAGTTTGAGAGTCTCGCTGGAACTGCCCACCTCGTCACGTGGTGATTATTATACACTAAATGCCGCATAAATTACCCCAACAAAGTTTGGTTCCTGTGAAATATCTCAAAAACGCTTATAAGAAGCAATTACGTTGAGGGGAAGAAAGGCTCTATTGTTTTGTGGTCTAGGAAGATGTTTTTTTATACTTGCAAATGTTTCAAATAGAAAACTAACTTGACACTAATAACACAAATAAAACACTTCTCAAATGATGTCTATACCTAATCTAACCTAACCTTTTTCCTAAACTTATTATATCAACATCACGTCTGTGTTGCCAAATTGAAAAAATATAAACATTTTTGATCTATAAGTAACTATATATTTTTTAATGTATATTATATTTATTATATTTAATATTTTATTTACTTTTTTATTTTATTTATCTAAACTATACTTATTTTCTTTGAAATTTTCTTCCTATATAAAAACCGATTATATTGAGTTCAAAAATAACTAAATATTTTTGTTAAGCATAAAACTTCTGCAAGCTGAGTGCAGTCACACGCATCGCTTTTCCGCAGGGCTTGCATTCGCCATATGAACATTCGTTTTCAGATCGCGCGCTTTATTTCCAGAAATTTGCTTTTACTTTTGCCTCTTAATGTAATAATCCGGATCTTCACACTTTTTTAGAATCAAATCCAATACATTTATTGTCTTGAAAATAATTTTCGAATTTGCCTAGCACTTGGAAGAATTTTCTGCCCTGCATCCAAAGAAAATTCCAATAGCCCAGCCGACTTTTTTATTGAATACCAACACATCTAATTCAATCCAGACCTTTTCCTTCGAGACCTATTATACTACTAAACATAGAACATTTGCATAAACTTCCTCGTTCCACAAGTCGTAAGCTTCAATAGTTTTCCTGGTAGTTTGAAATTTGTAAAGACAACTGGCCCGCTCCTTGTTGCAATCTTGCGATCCTTTTGCCTATTTCAGATCGGCTGCTCTACTTGCTATGGAACAGAAGCAAAGTCCCGCCTGCCAAGTGAATAGCATTTGCATTCATCGCTGCTGGCTTAGCGGCCTCGCTGCCTACACAACCAAGTCGAGTTTCTTAAAGTCCCTCCATAAACCAATGCCCACGACTGGGCCTGCAATCTCACGCTAAAGTCCTGTCATATTAGATGCAATTCAGGGTCCAGATGTGCGTCATGTTTAGCATGCACTATGCAGCTTGTAATATTAATGAAATTCTAATTTTGAACATAATTTTTTATTATATCTTCGTCCAGTGTTTTTCCTGTGGCTACTCCAATGACTCAAGAATAAAAATAACTTTGTATTGTAAAATTAAATATTGAATATTCTTTAGCGAATGATATTCATTGTATGGAAAAGTCTCAAATTTCATATTATCTCCATTGAATGATTTCGAAAAATTAAATGACAATAAAAATCCTTTACGTAAACCAATGAACAACTTCTTTGCAAGTTAACCTAGTAGGTAACAGGCAGATCATTTCTTGAAGAACAATTCAGTCAGCGATTTGGACCAGTTTAAATAAATGGCTTCATGAAGACAATAAACTTACTAGGCTTCTGCTACTTGATCGCTACTAAGAAGTAGACAATAAAAATTATTAACTTAGAAGCGGAATTCATTTTGAAGCCATCAACTCTCGATTATCCACAATTTCTAGGTTATTCCAACTAATCAATTATTAAAAGTCCTTGTGGCTAGACTTGAACTGCTCCGTGACTGTTTGGATGCAATCTTGATTAAGATAGCAAGCAGCAACACTCACCCAGTCCAGTCATATGGTCACCAGCAGCAAAACTCACCCAGTCCAGTCATATGGTCACCAGCAGCAAAACTCCCCCAGTCCAGTCATATGGTCACCATCAGCACAACTCACCCAGTCCAGTCATATGGTCACCAGCAGCACAACGCACCCAGTCCAGTCATATGGTGACCAGCAGCACAACTCACCCAGTCCAGTCATATGGTCACCAGCAGCACAACTCACCCAGTCCAGTCATATGGTGATTAACTGCCCTCCCATAACTCGTATATGACTCGCCAGCTCAACAAGGACTTTCTAAATCAGTTCAACTCTAATATATTGCATGCTTCTATCCAATTATAGACAAATCCACGCTTTCTCTTACGTTGTGATGATTTATGGTTAAAGTTTGATCCCGAGTATGGGGAGAAACAGCCGTCTTCTGCGGTACCTAATTTTAAGTTTATTTGAGTTGGAATTAAATTGCCTCACAAAGCAAACTAAATTATTAGCTGTAATAGCAACTTCTGGTCTTAAAACTCAACGCAGGACGACTCAAATTAAAACGGGCTGGAATGCTTAGAAGCGAAATGCTCATGTTTTCAATAAAATCTACGCAATTGTGTCGCAATATTCAATTTACTTCTATACGTAATGATAATTTTGTAGAATTTTAACAGGCAAAAATAATTTTAAAAATGTAGATTTCATCACCCTAAATGCGAACAAGTCTGCACGCTAGTAAAACGGCTACTAAGATGCACTGGCTAAATTATCTTACATAATAGTGAAAAATCAACTCGAGTAAATAGCTATAATTGTACAGATCAGATCGAGATAGATGAGTAAATCAATACGTTCAGCGATCGCAAATGCATAGCAGAGAATATTTACTACTTCCAATATTTCAATTTTCCAAACTAAAATTTCGCTAGTTTTTTTTTGCGTAATGCATAGCAAGTACCGCAGGCCTTCCTACGGTGATGTTATGTTTTCCAATATAATGATGAAGACGTAATTTAAAAATTACAAGTTTAGGATTAGAAGCTTAGTTACTCGAAAGTCTAATTTGTGTTATTTATGTCTCGTTTGTTTTTTAATAGAAATGTTTGCCAACATAACGTATCAAGTTTATTTTATAAATTTAAAGCATATACTAAAAAATTATCTTCCTAGACCGAAGAAAAAAGGAGCTTTTCTTTCCCTCAACGAAATTGCTTCTTGAAAGCAAATTCTTGAGATATTGCACAAGAACCAAAGTTTGTTGGGGTAATTTATGCGGCATTTAGGGTATAATAATCAACGCGTGACGAGGTGGGCAGTTTCAGCGAGACTCAAACTTTTATCTCTGCAAGAAATATTTCAAGATTGCTCAACTAAGAAAACTTGAGAAGAACAAAGCCAGAGAGGAAGATTGAAGACCTCATAAGCCCTAATGGTTAGTTTAATGGTGGGGCCGAGGGAGAATGATTTGCTCAGCAAGTTTCATCGTTATATTAAATATCAGACTTGTTCGTTGTATGGCAACACAAGAGGCAACACAGGTTTCCTCGTTTGTAACACTAGTGCTGCTATTTATTTCTTCTGCTGACCCTACTAACTCATTATTGGATTGTATTTACTGGGTGATCATTGCCTTATCATCACGTCTGCCATGACCAGATCTGCGTGAATGAAGGCTGCTAAATGAAAAATATTGGATGCGAGATACCTGTTGATCGATACTGGATGATCGCTTATAAATTATTGCTCCTTGAAGACTGAAACTGGATGATAGCCTCTGGATTTGAAATACTTTCAGATGATAGCCTCTGAATTTGGAAGTTTTATGCTAGCCAAATAAGCATTGGCTTCATGTCTAGGTTCAATGATTTCATTTTCGTTAATAACGTCTGCAACGTCATTGAAACTTTCCGACGACCACGAGAGGTTGGAACAATCGATGGAGGATGACATAATCGAGTCCATATCTACCGGCTACTAATCATCTTCTCGGTTGTCTCACACTGTTCAGAGTGCAAGAAATTTGTAAAAGTTTTCCTCTAAAGGAGAGGAGCGCCTCCTTGATCGCTCGCAAAAGGAATGCGGCGAACATGTGAAACAATGCTCCTGTTAGGAGAATTATTCGTATAGTTCTTAATGCTAAGGGTAGAATAAACATAGTGATTCAGCCAGTTTTCATTAAATTAATTGATATTTTCTATCTGATGTAATATAATCTACCATGCTACGAAGCTTGAGTGATGCTGCAGGCTCTTATCTCCTCGAATTATTCACAAGTCTAATATCAATGTATAAATATGAGATGAACGGCTGTATAAACCTGCCGTCATGAATTGATCGTTAGGAAGACAGATTAATTTGAAATTATAATAAGACATTATTTAATTCGATAACAAATATATGAACTGTTGTTGCATTGCTCACTTCCACTCGCAGTTCTGCTGCTCACTCGGCGGAAATTTTCTATGTCAAATTGACGACATGAGCAGAATGGAAATTGAATGAAAGAATATTCATAACAATGCCTGCAATATATGCTAAAGCAATTATAGGAATGGTGAAAATACTTGTTGGCGGCCAGAAGTTTGGTGAGGGAATTTCATTGTGAAAATAAATGGAAGATAATTGAAGTTAGCTTTAATGATCCGAAGCTAAACTAGGTGCCGATTAGATGAAAAATCTTGGATTGCAACCTGATTAGATACACATTAAAATTTAATTACAAACAAAGAGTCTATGATAAATTGATGGTTTTATCATCATTTAAAGAGCTGTTAAAAAGATGATTTGAGTCCTAGCAGTATACGCGATAAATGCTCGTCAAGTTCTGAATAGACACTCTAGTTCTCGACAAAATATATCCAGAAAACGAATAATTTATAAGCTAAACTTCTGTGTATGAAAGTTCACTTAAGCAAAAAAGTTCCTTGTTTCTTGAACTATTATAAGATAATAGTTTTTAATACCTACTCGCAAGCCTTATTTATATGATGTAATTGACTATACAGGTAATGCATAATTAACGGATTACTAAATGCATTATATTCAGATTGTATCAGCAAGTCCAAGTTGCGTGCATTGGCTTATTTGCAATAAGATCCTAAAATTCTCCTAAATAAAAAGATCGCAATCATTTTTAATTGAACTTGAAATCATGGCCTGCAAACTTTTATCACAATTCAAACTGAAAAAAAATGTGTTCATTGGATGATCGCACCTGGCATCCAGCGTATTACGGAGTCAAAGCTTTGATAAATTATCAAAAATCTGAGCGGAAAGTATCCTCACTAACTGACCGTCCGCATTGTTATTTGGCGGAAAACCATGGTAATTTAGTGGCAATTAGCGCCAATGATGAGGCAGCGGAGAGTGAAGAATTGAACACGAGATTTGCTTCATAAATTCGGTGGGCAAGTATCGTTTGTTTTGTGAAGGCAGTGATTGGCGGGACCAATTGCCATAATAATTGGATGCGTCCAACTGGCTTCGTAAGATCGACATTATTACGCTTCTCATTAAACAGTCGATGATCAAGTAATTCTTGCTACACTTTACGGATTCTCGCATTTTTATCCATCATCGATTGTTTTGTTTTTAAATTGCTTTATGACTGCAATGTTACTTTAATATATAAAAATATTTATTGATCAACCTAGCGTTGTTCGGATTTGATAATCCTTGAACTAAGACAATCCTGTTCCCGTAATCCAGTCCTGTGATTCCTGTTCCTGTAATTAAATCCAGTTAATCCTGTTCCCATAATAAATTTTATGTTATAAAATCTTCATCACTGATGTCATAATAGGATGTAAACTGAAGATATGTAAACTAGACACAAATGTGATCGTTAACTACATCAGAAATTTAGTCTTCTCGTCTCATGTGCCTGCAATGCCATTCAGCTTTACATACTTCAAGGTAAATGTTCATTATATTTTAATAACAAGAAGTGAGTACAATATAAGAACCAAAATCCGCAGGTCATTGAAACATGCATAATGTAAGTCATGATTATCACTGGTCTTGTAGCGGTAATTCATATTTTTCTGCACATCGTGTAGAAAGACGTCCTTACCTTTTGAGCCAAAAAAAATATGGTACACTTGGACTTGACTAATTTATCAGCGGAGACGATTTTTTGACGATTTATCGGTAAAGACGTTTTTTGACGATTTTATCAGCGGAGACAATTTTTTTGACAATTTTATCAGCGGAGACGATTTTTATCCCAACAATGACGATTTCATCAGCGAAGGAAAAAGCACACGAAACATTCGTTTATTTTCCGTAGATCACATCATAGTTAGCAGGGATCCTTCAAGGGACTAAATAGTTCACCAGAACCCTCATTAGGGTGTCGATTCCTTACGGCCACGAATGTGATCTTTTTGTTGTGAACATTGTGCGTGGTGATCGGGCAGGAATAACAGAATGTGTTAACAAACCGCAAGCATTAGGTGAACGAATTTCTAGATTGAACACGAGGTCTACTTCCTAGCAATTGCCTCGACTAAAAGCTGATGAATATATGCATGAAAAAATCATATTCTAGTATTGCGCAATGGCAAAAAATTCTACCATGACTTGTCACCTACCATGACTTGTCTCCTAACATGACTTGTCACCTACCATGACTTGTCTCCTACCATGACTTGTCACCTACCATGACTTGTCACCTACCATGACTTGTCTCCTAACATGACTTGTCACCTACCATGACTTGTCTCCTAACATAACTTGTCACCTACCATGACTTATCACCTACCATGACTTGTCTCCTACCATGACTTGTCACCTACCATGACTTGTCTCCTACCATGGCTTGTCTCCTACCATGATTAGTCACCTACCATGACTTACCATCGTTATTGTCTTTTCTGTTTAAATTAAAGAAATTAATTAAGTTGAATTTTAGGAAACTAAAAAATTCTCCATAAGTACTAAAAAATTGGTCGTGATTAAAATAGTAGTTAATTCTTCTTCTTAATTCAAGTTTATATATCAACTACTTTTCCAAGGAAACTCGGTACAGAGACAGTAATATAATAATCGTAATTTATAGAAATAAATATACCCTCAATAATAAATTTGTAGAATAAATAATCCAAATAGTGGCGCACTTTCTAACCCGCAGCACAAGCAGAGAGTGGACATTGAACTGATACGCTATTATCCAAGCTGGGTCAGGATGACCCGCATAAAGGTGAAATTTTTCATCTTTATTTGGACAATATCTAATTTATTTCTTTGAGTAATGTGACTAAATTTGCAATTCACACTTGACGTTAGCACTACAATAATGATAAATAACGCAGGAAAGTTTATCAGTCGCAATGTAGAGGCGACTCAATCAGTTTCAATTCGTTCATGTACAACGCTCTTCAGTTAATATTAAAGGTAGAGAAGTAAAAATAGAAGATGAAGATTTCAAAAAATATCTTCGAGTACAAGCTGCCGAATTCCGACAGATCGCATAGACCCTAAATCTTACTCAGAAATGTCGGCCCGGCAACGGCAACGGTCACGACTAAAGGTGTCAGCTGGAGGCGTAAAATATGCGCAACTCACGCTTTAAACGCAATGTACGCTACATTCATAATACACGTTATATGTACGGTATATTGTATATTGGAAAATTACGTTGTATAGCAAAATATACGCTTTGCCTGCGGTGAACGCAAGACACAATCTGTGTGCACAGTGCACCATGCACTCTATGTACGCAAAGCTTTCCATGCTCGCAATATATGCCATTCATTACGGTAGTACAGGGAAAACCTACACGGGAGTCTTAAGGACATGTGGCGTCATCTTAAGAGAACTTTGAAGTGATAAATGTGGTGATATGTCAACAGTGCAGCTCATGTCAACAGTGTTGCTCATGTCAACAGTGCAGTTCATGTCAACAGTGCAGCTCATGTCAACAGTGCAGCTCATGTCAACAGTGCAGCTCATGTCAACAG
>NW_025937542.1:0-143186 GCF_000764305.2 Hyalella azteca | reverse complement strand
AGCGTCTAGCGTGACAGCCTTACACGCTGCTGCCTCACTCAGCGTCCAGCATGACAGCCTTACACGCTGCTGCCTCATTCAGCGTCCAGCATGACAGCCTTACACGCTGCTGCCTCATTCAGCGTCCAGCATGACAGCCTTACACGCTGCTGCCTCACTCAGCGTCCAGCATGACAGCCTTACACGCTGCTGCCTCATTCAGCGTCCAACATGACAGCCTTATACGCTGCTGCCTCATTCAGCGTCCAGCACTGAATTCCGCTAGCTGCCTTTAATAATATCAGTAAATTAATAGGTCTGTAAATAGGTAATAAATTTTTCTGTTAGTTTCAAAAATTAACAAAGTATTCGGAGAAAAAAATGGCGAAAAAATTCTTTTGGAAACCAACTTAAGTTTTAAATTTAATTGGATTCACACATCGTTACGCCGCATGTCTCGTCGAGGAGGATCTCCAGAACAAATATGAACTTTTGCCTATTCCAGCAACGGATTTTAGTTCCCTTCCTGGAAGGACAGGTTGTTTCAGTAAGAGTTTCAGCAAGGGTTTTCAGTAAGGGTTTCAGTCAGGGTTTAAGTCAGGGTTTCTGTCAGGGTTTAAGTAAGGGTCTCAAAGGTTTTAGCCAGACACGGGAGCGACGGAACTGGTCACCGCAGACTAACACAAATCTGAAGAAGCTCTCGAGGCTCTCGATCGTCTGGAGCATCGCCGGCAAAATCAATGAAACTGAGCGATGGTCTGATGCAGAAGACATGGCAATTGTCTCATGAACTGATAATAAATTAATTGAAATTAGCTTATCTCTTGAGGGTGCGATTATAAGTTTTACCTAAATTTACCGATGGGTTGATAATTGATATATTTCAGAAGAGGGGACAAACGTGGGATCAAATAAGACATAATTTGACACATTAATTAATATTTAACCACCCATCTGTCCACAGGATCATATTTTCATCGATGTAATAAGTAAGAACTGTTAACATCATAATCTAGCGGGCCAGTTTGTTGTCTGTTCGGTATATGTAGTTGTCTGCACTAATTTTCAAAAAAGTTATTGGACCAGGTTCGATTGTCATTGTCCTAGTTACTCTAAGGCAGGAGTGCACTATTTACTGTCGTCATTTTGTATATAATTTGAAGGAATATTTTTACATTGTCGTCACAAAAAATCAAGCAAGCTGCCCTAAATAACATATAAAACTAAAAGCGTTAAGAAATTCTCATCGAAATAGAAGCACTTGCGTTGTATTTTTGCTTTATGAATTATGATCGCTTCATATATTGCATGATAGTGGAAACGCTGCGAATCTGCCCTGGAGTTGATATAATGCCAAGTCAAACTTCTAATCTTGTGAGCTTAAACGAATTTAGTTAAGGCATGAAATTCATATTTGATATTCGGTCAACACAGATGGAACTATTGGATTTAATTCTACGTAAAAGCTCCAAGATAACGCAATGTGATTACTTCTTCTGTAAAATATTTTATGCTAAGAAGCTACGAGCGCCAGGATCGTTAGATGATCCCTGAAGGCCTCGTGCAAATACTGACATGTCACGGAATAAAAATCGCAACGACTTTTGATAATTCTCTTCGGATTCAGATGTTTAAGAATTATAGTGAAATAGGAGGTAAAATTGTAGAATTATTATTAAATTCATTACAAGTTGCTATAAAACTGTACAGAAAAAAAAACAGAAATTATTGGACGTCCTTTGACGTTTCCGTTCAGTTCTTTTTTTAAACTTTTCAGTGGAATCACGTATTAGTTTTGTAGAATAATATTTTACAAGAGATAGAAATGTTTACGCTTATTTATGAAATTTATTTTTAGGATGAAAATATTTACAGCTAAACGTACTTTTACTCCATCATATGTAAAATATTCTAATGTTTTTTCATAGTTAATTCCATGATGCATTGCCGTGCCGTTCGTCACGTTTGGTCGCTGCCTGTCAAAAACTCAGAGCAAAAAACTCTGAAAAACTCTGAGCAAATGAGACTGATGTCGTGTTCGAGAATCATTGAGGCAATTGACACGGAAAACTTGGTCTCTGGCCGAGCGAGAGTTTTGTCTTCAGGGTTGATGAGTCGACCTCGCGTGAACCTTCTGAGCAACTCGACTAGCGCAGTTCGTTTCCTGATATCCAAAAACTTTAAAATGAAGAAAAATAAATTAAATGAAACATTTTGCTTTCATTACATGATAGGGAACATTTTCATTTATAAACAAAATACGTCGATTGAAACAAATTTACTTGTGTACATACAGTATGTATGCATATGTAAATGAATATCCTAATACAGAAAGGGTATTTCCGCAAAAAACCATTTCGAATTTTCAAGAAAAGCCGTAAAACGCCTCTCGGCTGACCGTCGTCGATAATTCTTCTTCTCTTTTAAAAAATGGCGTCGAGAAGCTCGGCCGCCGAAGTATTTTTTCATACACGACGGCGACCGTGGCACTTTGTCCTCATTACAGGGACCGCTCGGGACAGGGCCAAGGTAGCCAGATGAGCATTTTTCCGGCCACATCCCACGATTTGGGCCTTTTTACGAATTAAGTTAGCCGGCCAAAATCTATAGAGGCATTAAAATTATTAATTTTTCAAAATATATATAAAATGATTTGAACCACTTTTGAAGCATCCAAAATTGAATTATTACATCATAATATATAAATGTTGAACTAAATATTGATTTTTTTACATGATTTGGCCGTTTTTTCTTGCCACCTTCTGGCAAGCCTCGACAGAGGAGGAATTTCCGGCGCTGGGGGGCTCCGAAGGGGAAGGAGGCGGTGGGGGAGAGGGGGTGTTATTAAAGGAGTGTAAAGTATGGAATGAGAGACGAAGGAATGGCTCTCAACTCAAGCTTCGAAGTTGATTGTGAGGCGAATAAGGTGCAAATTTCAGACTAAATCAATAAATTGTGAGGTAACGAATGGTGCATGAACTAGAGACAAGAAGTGAGGATATCGTAAATTGGTAGAGAGTGGGAAAAGTTGCGACAGAGGCTAAAAATCTGAATGATGGTAACAAAAATGGTTCAATTTATTTCTCTCACAACATTGGGCCAAAATTAAATGTGCACTTCGTGCGAAGGGACTACTTAATGAAGTATTGGTGATTAGCCTCAGCAATTATACAGCACATAATTATTTGTTCCAACTAACGTGTCAGCAACTTAATGGCTTAAGCTATGAGTAATAAACGAATAAATATATAGCCATTATTTACTACAAGTTGTCACCAGCGTCTGACTGATGGCTTGTGAATGATGTAATTATCATAAGAAAAGCTAGATAATTAGCCACTTCAATGTTCGTCTGTTCATTTCTTGGAGGCAGAAATATTAACGAATATATTAAAAACGACTTCTCGAGAAAAAATTACAGTAGGCAAGAAAACTTGTCACGTAAAGCAAAAGTCTCTGAGACACTCTTACACAGAAGTTTAATGCAAGTAAAAACTTCTTTATTAACTCCCACGCACGTTCATATTTTGATATCGAAATTAATATCCCCTTGAAAGTATACGCCTTTGCTCGGAAAAACCTTCCCCCCTTCGATTATTAAATGCCAGCCTGTGACATTGATGGAGTAAAGCAGTGGAGTATAAAATTGAAGCGAGCATTCAGCCATAAACTTCAACCCAACGTTTGAGGGAGCATTCAGCCATAAACTTCAACCCAACGTTTGAGGGAGCATTCAGCCATAAACTTCAACCCAACGTTTGAGCGAGCATTCTGAAATAAACTTCAACCCAACGTTTGAGGGAGCATTCAGCAATAAACTTCAACCCAACGTTTGAGCGAGCATTCATCAATAATCTTCAACCCAACGTTTGAGGGAGCATTCAGCCATAATCTTCAACCCAACGTTTGAGCGAGAAGTCAGCAATAAACTCCGATCACTCGTTCGATCGAACATTGAGTAGCAAGCTTCAACCAGACAGTGAATGTATTAATCAGAAACCAACTTCAACTCGATGCTGAATCTAGCAACCAGCAACCATGAAACAAATTCCACTCAAACTTTCATGAGTGAAGGAAAGCAGGGATTTTAATAGCAATACAGTCAATGCGATCAGGCACCAAAGATTCTTTTTGTCGCGCGGCGTGGCAATATTCCTGAGATATTTGAAGCCATCTTGCCGTGCAATCTAAGACGGGACAGATCGCTTGCAATATTGTCGGTCTAGACGCGGTATGAGGTCCTGAGATCAAACCATGACCTCAGCCTCCCTGCAACTTTCAAATTAGAGTCAGGTAAAATTTTCTAAAGTGAGTAAAAATGGAGGAACGGTGTCCATATTTTTAGCTTACGCTCAGAAAAATGTAGGGTCATGTTGTCCAAATAGCGACGTACTTTGTTTACGCAGCAATTACAAGCTCTTATGCCGGGCTAAACTGGATCAGGATGCACGTGGGAACTAGATTGAAAAACGTACGATCGAATGACGAAATATATATACGTAATTTAACATAAAATAAGTGATGGGACAAAAGCGAGACAGTAAGTATGTCACTAAATTCCAGATATTATTTCACGCTGTTTCATATATGACTTGATCAAACTTGAGCCTTAATAACGAGGAACGGTCGATAATGTTTTTTTAGCGTTTTTGGCCTATTTCAATAATAATTATAACAACCCCGTATTACTAGAAATTTTGTAATATCCGGCAAAATTTTTAATTAATATCTCCTGTTACAATTCATATTTCATCAATTAGGCACCGTCACTTCATTTATATCTAGCTATCTGTTCATTATTTTCATAAGAAATAAATGGCAGCAGCAACAACGAATATGCAGTGAATTTAAATAATGACTTAGGTACAGCAGGATCTGCACTGAATTATAGGCGGATCATAAGTGGCCAGGCGTAGCACGTCTAAAAGGCATCAAAGACTTGCACTTTCCATAGATATAAAAGGAAGGTTGAGAAGCCAGGCTATCACCAGGAAAATTATGGCCTTTAAGCTATTCTTTCTTGCCGACGGAGGTTCAAAATTAAATAAATAAAGGCCCATCGATCCCGCTCCACTACCATTTCCTGGAGCATTTGATGGATGAGAGGACGAATGAGGTTCAAACTCAGTGATGGCTGCAGCCGGCGTTATGTGTCTGGCACACATGGAAAATGAAGATGCACTTTACTAAAGAAAACATAATGAAAATAAACATAAATAAAAATAAAAGCGAAATAAAATGAGTAAATGGCAAAATAAAGAAAGAACCATCAAACAGAATCTAAGTTTATTAATGCTTGAAATTATACAGAGGATTACTCAAATTCTCTTATTGTCATGAGGAAAGAAATTATTGTGAATGAAATGCAAATGGGGAAGAGAAAATTTCATCGTTAGGACGTATGAAAGAAAGTACGTCACTGGAAGATATAGGTAATGAGAGGAAAAAACTGAGTACGAAATTATAATCATAAAGTTAACAGCAATTAGTCTCTTTTCGCTGGTGTTAAACGTTCCAGACTTCGGCCGCGACAGGTGTGCCGCGATAGGGAATAATTCGACTGATAGCACTTACTTGAGTATTTATATTGTAATTGCTTAATAAGTTCTCATTGTTTTTAACGTTTAAAATCCCGAATTCCCACTCAGTTACTGCCGATCGAGTTCCGAGGGCTGTTTACACCTGCCGATCCAATTCCCCAAAAATCTGAAAACCAGTGAAGATCCGCAAATGATTTTTCGCATTAATGTTTCTTGAGACCGTGCGATGAAGTGAAGCCTCGGCAAGTAAATCGCAATGTAGCAAAGGAGTTTTTAACTTCACTTTTAAACATAAACGGTGTTATTTCGCTGTCATGTTGGTGCTACAACAATTGTGCTCCATTTGAAGTTGATTTACATGCTGGTGATGAAGACGACAGCTAGAATCGTTCTCAAAATAAAGCTAAAAATTTTCAGTACATTTTCTTGTAAATTATAGAACTTTCTTGATAAATTATTTATTTGCTATTTTTCAATACGTATAGTTCATGGCCAGTGAAAAATATACATGCCGATATGTTCATTCTATAAATCGTTTAGAATTGTCACCTTTCAATCGCTAAAATATTTGCGATCTTTGACAAAGATGACTTAACAAATTTACCAGAGCCTGCCATTCTTGAAGATGGAATTATGAATTATAAAGGCCAACCGAATAACGCATCACAAGGATATCACATTTATTGCAGCCAAACTCAATTCAATTTAACTTCTACATTTGATGGCATAAAATTGAATTGCACGTTAACACAATAATGAAAATTTGTACAATTTATCACACACAAGCGTTCCGTTATCTGGGTCATTGCCCCCAATAATTATTTCCTGAGTTAAATGATAATCGAGATAATCTTCACTTGCTCGAGGACGGACAAAATAATTGCTGAAGTTTGGCACGTTCATCTCATACTTCCACTCAAGCAATTAAAAGAAGTTCGTAATTTCATCTCTATAAGTGAGACAAGAAGAACGGGATTTTAGTAGAACTTCGCTCCCAACTTAACGTTAATATCCGATTCATTATAACTAATTGTAGGTGCGCAATTCCTGCTTCTCGCGATTGAGAAAGAATGAAGATAAAAACAATTATAAAACGTGTTATGTTTATCAACGTGTAAAGACAACCTTATCTCTAGCTCTTATTTAATTTCCGCCTTCCGTCTCAATATGTTCCGTCAACTGCGTATAAGATTAACGCGTCGCATACTGTCAAATATTTTTACGATGTTTATCTTTTTGTTCAGTTTACTGCAAACGGTTTCCAAAAACAAACGAATACACATTAAAGATACGAAAGAACATTGAAGATAATCATACGAAATTTGTTAATGTTTCAAAAGAAATGTTATTAGATGAAGTAGGATATTTTCATAAAACCGTGATGGCTTCGTGATATCGCATCGGCTGCAAGCCATAAACAAAGTTAACGAATTTAGCTATAGCAAGACAACTTCTGCATTGGAATTTTTTAGTACTTTGTAACGAACACAAAAATAGTGCGCATGCAACATGTTTGGGCACCTTTTTTTTGGCTGTATTGCAATCTTTCTACTTGTTCCGAAGGTTATTTTTGGCCGTATATTGAAGAAACCTTTTGCAAGAGGCAGATCAGTTCTTAGTTTTCAAATGAAATTGTTCAATGAATATTACCTGTTATGATTCCATGTCCACAGACACTTTTACATTTATCTTACAAAACAATATTGTTGCATAGCACATTTCTCTGACAAAGCCTTATTGTTGCATTGCACGGAGTAAGCAATGCAATGCAATACAAATTAACTGTGAGGGGAAGGAATGGAGCTAATTTAATACTAAATAAACTGGAGGCTGGACTTGCAATAATAGGCGCTGGCTATAGAATAATATCTTCTAATGCATACACTCAGAAAAATGAATAGGTCGTATTGGCCGAGATGTGCAACGCTTTCTTACCCACACACAGCACGAGCCCAGTGAACGGACGTAGCATTGATACGCCTTTTTGCGAGGCCAAACTGTGTTAAAATGACCTACCCGGCGCAGGAACTAAAAGCTTCGTATATTTAGACCAAGCTTCAAAAATTTCCAACTACATTACGATGAAGTTTCGTCATACCTATTTTGATGCCTATATAAATTTTAATTTAATTTATTTACAAACCTTTCTTGTATAGTAAGAGCGCAATTGCACAATCGGATATAATTAAAAAATACTTTGTTCTATATTTCCGCGAAGATAGACGTCGAAATTCCAGAACACATTGCTGCTAATTAAACATTATATTTCACCACCAATCGTTAGCAATAGCTCCGCAATAGCTACGCTCATGATGAAAATATTTGTGAATCAGTGTGCTATCATCGGCGAGAAAAAGCCAATAACTAAATGATTATCAACAACAGCAATAATATTATAAACACATATTTTAATGGGTATAAAGTCACAAAACATACTTGGTTAAAGCAATCATTTACTTTCAAAAATAAAGATGACTTCCTTGTCAGTAATCAAGACCTCCCTATCAGTAATCAGTATCTCCTCACCATTAATCAGTATCTCTTCGTCAGCAATCAGTATCTCCTCACCATTAATCAGTATCTCCTCATCAGTAATCAGTATCTCCTCACCATTAATCAGTATCTCTTCGTCAGTAATCAGCATCTCTTCGTCAGTAATCAAGACCTCCCCATCAGTAATCAGCATCTCCTAATCAGTACTTTCCACTGTATTTAGCTTCGTTCATTTCGGAGAAGTTAAACTTCCTGCACAGGCAATCAAGCTCCTTCGACGTTGCTGTGCTCGATGCGCTAGTTTGCAAGAGGATTCCTCCGAGCCGCTCTGAGTATAAGTGCTTGCTGTTTTAATACACGTACAGCAGTCCGTTGAACCTTGAGTTGCAGTTGTTAAACTAAACGTCCGATCGCTCGTCGTTCCTGTCCAATAACGCCACTTTGACTTCATTCCTGTCCTGCCTGACTGTATGCCTGTCCAGCAATGCCTGTTTACTGTATTCCTGTCCAACAATGCCAGCCTGACAGTATTCCTGTCCATCAATGCCGGCCTGACAGTATTCCTGTCCATCAATGCCGGCCTGACAGTATTCCTGTCCTCCTGACAGTATTCCTGTCACTCAATGACGGCCTGACAGTATTCCTGTCCAACAATTCTAGCCTGACAGTATTCCTGTCATCAACATTACCACAAAATGCTCCATTTCTGCCGAATTCAGCTTGTAGAAAGGGGGAACACTACTTATGATTTGAGTATATTTCAACATTTCAGATTCCTTGCAGGCTTGATTTTTGTCTATCAAGCATATACAGGGAAACGCTTACGAGATTACCTATGGCGCCCTCTATACCAACATGGTATGTGTCTCAGTGTTTGTGGACGAATTTTTAAATTGAGTTGATAGTCGAGCAGAGTACTCCTTGGTATTGTTAATACCGCGATAATATCTGTCGAATTTTGAATATATTTTGGAATTTCGTAATTATTCCCTTTGAAATAGGCCTACTAGATGTTTGCAGAAGCATTTTGCATTTTTTAGAAAAAAATTAACTCGAATAATACGTTCATTCGTTTCGTTGTCCACTTTATCAATTGCTCATTTTTAGCGCATTTTCTCTTTATAGAGAAAATGCACTATTGTGCTCGCCATGTCCGTCTGTCTGTCTGTCCGTCCGTGACTTCACATTTTCGTCGATTTTAAGAAGCGGGCATGCCTGTATCAAAGATACGACATCTCTAGCTCTAATGCACTGTACTAATCGCAATGAAAACTGATTTATGCACGAGAAAATGCGCTCTATGTCACTCACTGCCGTGAGTACTGAGTTACATTTTTTTATTCAATTGTTGAACGAAAATCGTTACGCAAGTTCAGGAATCCCGGGTCAAAAGGTGGACGCTATAAACCGCCTACTCTCTTTTGGCTGTCGGATATCACCAATATGCTTAATGAGTAAGTAAACCAGGCGCTAAGGTCCTTTCCGTAATCTCATTATTCCAATCCTGTGAATAAAGATAAAGCTTATTTATCCTAGTTAAATAGAAACCGCTTAAAACACTCATTTCACATTGTAGGAGATAGGACTGCCATTTTACTTACACCAGGGTTTTAAAGACGCAAACAAACATTGATACATATATATCAGACGACTGCATTTGAATTTTAAATAATATATATAGCAATTTTAAAAACCTAAATTTCAGAAATTCAAAACGCAGATAGAAGTAAACATTGCAGTGCTCAGAAAATAAGAGTTGTTAATTCTCTCCTGCGTCCCAGGGCAGTCATTGTACGGGGCGAAAATGTTGCCCGGCGTAACCGACTCCCTCAGTTTGTTGACGCAATTGAAATGTAAATGCTGAGCCAACACTACAGACCTGCGCTCCAACCGAGGGGTACTTCCAGTTTATTGTTCATGTTTAGGTGCTTTGCATCCATTTTCGCTGGTATTTTGTAATCAAATTGCAATGAAGGTTTGAAGCGTGGACAGAATGCGACTTTAGAACTGCTACCACTAAAATATGAAGAAATCTGCTAGCAACAATGACAAAGTTGTCGTACTTTATCTTCGTCTTTATGATAGCAGCTATGTGTGCCGTACCTTTCACTGAACTATTTTCCTCCACATACTCTTTTTGATGTAGCATGTTTCAAGTATCTGCTCTAAGACAGTAAGATTAAATTTCTGTTTTAATTTAATAAGATTCGAGGGTCTGTTTTGTACTTATACTATATACTAGTTGTCTGTTCCAATATATCAGTTTCAAGTGTCTGTTTTAATATATTAAGTTTCACGTCTGTTTTAATAATCAAGTTTCACGTGTCTGTGTCAATATATCAAGTTGAAGTTGTCTGTTTTGATATCGCAAGTTCTAGTTGTCTGTTTTAATATAGGAAGTTGAAAGTTCTTGCTTTAATATGGCAGTTGTTAGTAAGGCACTAAATGCAATTAAATAAGTGATATTTGCTCCCATACATCGTCGCATCCTTCCTCTACAACATCCGGAAGACTGCGAAATGCTGAGGCAGGTCTTGATGTTAATTTCTATAGGATACACGATGCCAAATGATAAGAATAAGTGGCTGGAAAACAATTCTGCTACGAAAAGAATCAGCTATAAGTGATTTTAATAACCCTTTTTAACAAACATAGAATTTACGTCGTGAGGGGCAATACACGTGGAACACAATTCCGGTCAATACCTTCCCTGCAGAGGAATCCCAGTCGAGGTCAAATTTCCTCAAGCAAATTGAAAGATATTTGAATACAATTAAATTTACTGTGAAAATGTTCCACTGCTGTACTGCATGGCAACACAGTCCAGTTGACTTCATATCACGGATGTATTTACTGAAAGCAATTACGAACAAGAGAGCTGACCAACCCACAATTCTAACATGAAGATTAGAGTTGCCAAGTAATTTGTTGTTAGTGAAAATAACATGTTATGGGTTTGTGCAAAATTTTTGCTTGAAACATATTTGGTTGTGAGTTCTCATCACGATTATGGCGAGCAGGAATTCAGTTAAACGATATTCGTTACGAGAATAACATGAAAGCTCAGGTACAAGTTCTGATGAAGGCGAGTACAAGCTCAAGAGCGTACAGATTAGAGTTATGATGAAGCGATGCAGGCGTGTACACTGTACATGAGTGCATGTACACGCACAGCAGTACTCAAGGTCAAGGCTGCTCGTCAGGAGCAAGGTTAACTTTTCATTTATTCCGTTTGAGTTGAGCAACTTTTGCGATCCCGACACTAACTCCGCAAATGACAGAGTGAGAGGCGTTTACCGCGTTCCTTTATTGACCGTTCAGGCTCAGGTAAATGTATGGGTCATTTTGTTCAAATAGGGACACACTTACTGCCTGTAACACCTGATACGTCTTTTTTCCGGGCCAAACTGGGTCAAGACGACCTACATCAGGGCAAAAGTGCATCGCTAGATGGACAAAGTCTCACACATCTTTCTGAATTCAGGCTCAGCATGTACAATGCGTTTGTATAGCGATGATCATAAAGTTAAATGTTGGTCTTATTTCTTGTCATGGCCTCGATGTTGATACTCATTTCGTTTCATCAGGGCATATTTTACTGCCAATGGGAAGTGTTTACTATTTACCAATGTGATATTTTCCCAATATATTTTTTTTCGTTGAAGCACTGTAAAAATATTTTATGGCTTTGGGTCATGTATGTACATGTGCATTGGAATTAATTACCGCTGGGACCTACTTCTTGTGTCTCAATTGCATGGCAGTTAACTGGTATTTTCAAATGAATAAATTTTGATTGAGTACTTCATTATAATTAGTTATTTTGTACCCATCAACAAAGTAATATTTCCACGTAGAATGCGTGAGATAACTCACGTCGCAGTCCTTGTAAGCAACGCTCCGAATTATTCTGATTCGTTATAAATGATTAGCCTTTTTTTCTCAAAATCAGCCAATCGAACGATGAGCGATATTTTCAGATGCTTTCCAAGAACCGTTGATAAAAAAGCTTTCCGCTATTGTAGAAATTTAATAGCTATTAGAGACATTTTATAGACAATGGCTATTATAGACAAAGAAACTGTGTCGGCTATACTACATATAGATTTTGTAGACGAAGTCTATTGCAGACAAAGCAACTGTCGGCTATTGTAGAGAATTTGTAGACAAAGGTTATTATAGACAAAGAAAGTGTCGGCTATTATAGACATTAAAATGATGTGTTATTATGGAAAAAAAGTTTAAAGTGTTACGCCGTTACCTTTGCAATAGGCAATAAATTGTATCCAAGGAAAATCAACTGCCCTCATAGTTAAGCTCTTTCAAGAATATATTCATGTCAATAATTTTCCTGAAATTGTGTTAAATTAATTTTGCATCTAATTAATCAAAGTAAAGTTTGGAATTCATGAAGTATTCCCTCCGACGATCATAGAGTTCGCGAAGCCGCGTCAACAATGCATTTATTGACCTTATAACTTCTGAGCAGCGCTCCGCCTTCAGCGATGTCAGAGTTCAGAGAGTTCAGGGGCAAATTCCGAGATGTTAATCCGTGGCTTGGTTAGTACAAATAGACATTATTTATTTACTATTAATATTATATTTCCCCCATTTCCCCCATATCTGCAGTGCACATTCATTTTTGATATTTGCTGAAATTTACACCAGTGCATTTTATTGAGAGATAAAAAATGCTTTATTATTAGCTCTGAGGTTGGAATTATGAACATTCCTTCTTTCGTTCGTTTTTTCACTACAAATTTTATTTAGTTTGATTCTTTGTTCAGTTAGTCGCGAGTTTTTAGTACTAGGATAAGATGTGTGGTGTTGTAACTATGCTGTACTGAATAGAAGTTCTCCATAGCATTTATGTCTTGATCTCTCCAAGAAGAAAAAGTTACTGGTAATTGTTGCAATTAGCCTATTATTTCAAACTATAACGAAGGTTAAGTCGTTTGTTATAAATTATTGTTATAAGAGTCTTTGTCTATCGCGTATTTGTTATAATTTCATAAATGCTGAGAAACTGATGAGGGTAAAGTTGAGGGTAAAGTTGGGGGTATATAAATATGAGGGTAAAGTTGAGGGTAAAGTTGAGGGTAAGGTTGAGGGTAAAGTTGAGTGTAAAGTTGAGGGTATATAAATATGAGGGTAAAGTTGAGGGTAAGGTTGAGGGTAAAGTTAATCGCATAGTCTCGGGTATATAAAGTTGAAAGTAAAATTGAGGGATGCACGCGGAAGAATTCAGTTAAACTCTACAATTACTTAAATTTAAGGGAACATGTGCGGTTCTAATAAGGCGTCTGCGAGTAAAGAAAATCTTATCCCAATTTTGGGCACTGAAGTTTCGGTTGCATCGGTGATTCCCACGAACTTGTCTCTTCGACTTGAGGGTTTATGGAGGCCAAGTTCCTTTCATTTGGCTTAATGGCAACGTATGGTTGTTACTGTAGTTCCTATATGACTCGATGGCAGTCAAATTATGAGAAGCAAAGCAGATACATTGGATTTAATATGAGGTACAAAATTTCTAGCTAGATACAGCGCCTCGTACTTCAAAAAAGTAAGAAAAAATTATTTTCAGGAAGATAAATCTGGTTTTCAATTCAAATTTTTTTCGTTCACATTTTTGTGAATGATGTCATACAGTTATTTTACAGCCATGTTCTTATTAATTAACTCTTTATGTTAGCTTTTTGCACTGATATCTTCTAAACAAGGTATCATCAAATATATATTAATGAAAGACTTTAGAATTTATTATATTATGTGTTGCATCCAATAACCTGTAGATGTTCTCATTATGAGGTTTTCCAAAAGCTCTTATCCCACTACTTAGGTCAGTGCATTGAACATCGTCCCATCTTAAAACAAAAGGGACCGCCATCTTGTCTTGGGCATTCCTATACCACACGCATTTCAAAATATCCTGCCTTTGTCCTCTAGTTCATTTTTCAACGCAATACATGAAGAAATAACCTCGCAATATTTCAGTCGTGGTCGAATTTATTTAGGACAGATTTGAGTTGCTCCGCTCATCAGCGCACTAATATAGCGGGTGTTGTCTGGACGCAATGTAATGGAACAAAGTTTATTCCTCAACTTATACGCTCACTGAGTTTATTAACTCACGCGCACTGAGATCGTCACGCTCTATTTCCGTCACGTATAAATGAACAAGAAATACGACTGAGTTTATCAGACGCGTGGGACCATGACGGCCACTAAGGCTGGAGGCTTCTACGAGGTCTGCGTATCGTAAAGGACGATTAATCACCGACGCCGTAATGATATCGCGCCTGGAAAGTTTCCGTTCCCGCTAGCAAATGGAAGGCTTCGCAACCAATGGAAGAGAAATGGCAAGAGCGATGGACCGACTCACTGGATTGTGCCCAAGCCAATTTAGGGCGACGCGCCCCCGATGTCGGCGCAAATGTGCTTCCGAAATGAGCTGCGACTTTGCATTGAATCGCGAATCCATTGTTCAAAGGGACTGAAATGTTGCTAAAAATTTTTGAAAATGCTAATGGGAAGGAAAGAATCTATAATGGGTTAGGCTTGGCTGGTGGCTGTACAATTTAATGTAAGGTAATTAATTGAACAGATAAAAACATAACATGTGGTGCTTCTGCATTGCTAATTTTAACTTTAAATTGTATAATTAGTCAACAAAATTTGAGAACCGAAGCATTCGCGTCACAAAATCTTGTACTGACAGCCTATATAAGGCTTTTGGTTCAACTCTTATGAGGATGGCAGCTGAACTGATGCAACTATCCTATACACAATCTTCAACATTTAGCTTTTGTGTTCAGAACTTGTCTATCAGAGAAGAAGACTAAAAACTAAAGAGCGCTGAGACGACTAAAATATTTATCTCTATAACGGAACATGTGAAACAATTAACATTAAAATTGAGATTTTACATTAACATAACAGAGATTAACATAAAATTAACATAACAGAGATTTCAACATTGTTAAAATCTAATTTCCATCCAACACGTCAAAGTTATTTTAACAATCAAATCGAACAGCTCGTGTTATATGCACACAGGAAGGCAAGTGTTTTTTAAAATTATGCTGTTTTATTTTAAATTAATTTATATCGGCTGATTTGAATTTATCTAATAAATTGGCAAGTTAATTTCAATTGTTGAATGGAATCGCATTTTTAAAATAGTTTTTAAAGGTTAAGTTTTTCATGCATGGTATCTCGTAATCCAAGTGACAAAAGAAACATAACTTTTGCAAGTGCTGACGATTTAAGTTCTGACAAAGTGATCCGTGAACATTTGCTACTTTTGCTACCATAACCAGCGATACAAACTACAGACTTCGTCTTCCTGAATGTCGACAAAGAATTCTGGACCGGCAGCTCTGGCACACAAAAGTGGCCAAATGAATACCAACACAAACTCAAGGCGGCAGGCCTTTTGGCTGTAAAGAATCATAATAGCGATCAATATTCAGAAAATATCGTAAAGTGGCAATCTAGTGAGCCAGCAAAAGTCGGGGCATCATTACGGAAAACTGCAAACCCCACAAGTGAAGTCATTCTTTTACTCTTCGACGTTGTAGGGAACGAGGACCGAGTCATAGCCAATTGCGTTTGATTTGGGCGCTCGACTGCGCAGAAGAGATTTTTTGAATTTTTAGAGGGGAAAGTGTGAAAAGAAATTGTCTCGCACTGTAGCAGCATCGACTAGATGACGATCGATTAATACGAAATTTGGATTAGATAAAAACGCTACGGTTGAATATTCAATACTATGCCGCGAAAGAAATGCTAAATTCTATCATATGTATGCCACGGCAAAAACCCATCGCTTTGAGTTGATGCTTGAAGCTGGAAGTATGGAATCGTGAGGCCCTGCTTAACCGGAGATGGGAAGAAAAATTCAATCGTGAGTCACTTCTAAATTCACATCCACTTAAATTCAACAAAAAATAAATTATTGTTTTTTTAAAGACTTTGAAATTAGAGTTCAACGGTCTTAGATATTCAAGAGGATGAATTATTTTTTCTTGAATAAGAGTTTAAAGTTTTTGAAAGATTACACATACTTATTTCCCCAGAAGCTGAATGAATATTCTTCCTTGTTCAGATAACAAAAATTTCATAAACAAGAATTTCATGAGTTCGATCATAGTTTTGAGCATTCGTCGAATGCTCAAAAATTTTGAGCATTCGTCGGAAATGCAAATCTGTTGGAAAGCAAGATAAATTTGGAGGAACTGCTCTCAAGACGGCTTTAGAGTACATAAATATTAAAGAAACTTAATAGCTGAGCGTCTCGACTGCGCGATCGCATCAAGGTCGTTTGTGCGTAAGTTTCCTGAGTTGTATTATAATCCAATTTCATTTCTTTCAACCTTGATACATCCAAACAATTTATGCCGCTATTTAATAACGTAAACGATATTATACTATTTCTATTATACTATCACATTCGACAGCAGTGCCGTTGTGATTCCATTATTTCAACAACCTTCATTCATGTATCGGGTCTCTGAGGGTAAAGTTAAGGGTTCAAAAAGCCGTTCTAACAAACAACCAGACAATATTTGAACCAGGGATATTTTCCTCTTGGCGACTGAATGCCAATTCCCGGCTGGTACAACAACTTGTCCATCGATTTCTGTTCCTGGCAACACTTGACTACAGAGGCGACCCAGACATGCACCCCCTGGACCAGGTGGCTCTCTATAAAGGTGCTTGTACACGGAGACAGTATAGTGGCGGCCAGTAAACATGTCAAATGCTTACTGCTACTTTTTTTGTGTTATTGACTTCTAGTATAGGATCTAGCAGCCACGGAAAGTTGCCACTAGCGGCAATTACAACATTTGCAATTTGTAGTGGCTGCCACTACTAACCGGTGTTGCACCTCAAGGAAGCTTTTCAGTCGACCTTTCTTCGCTTGAATAAAACCGGAAATAATATAGCTGGAATATGCAGATCGAGTGGTCAAAATTATCATCATATCACCCATTTGTGATTATTTTGGAAAGTTGAAATTTTAACACGGCCATTATAAGAGTAGCAGATTGAAGATCTCGCCTGAACAATAACTTTAATGGTCTGACTTTTACGGCAATTCTATTTCAAAATTTACGCTTTTAGCCGAAAACTATCGTTTGAAAATTTATTATCGAAATAAAAAAAGCATTCCCGTCATGAACAATCGCGTTATTTGGAAAAACTCACTGAAGGCTTTGATTGATTGATTTTTACGCGTTACTATTTAGTATACTGAAACACTTTCTACATTCAGCCTTCTTTATGAACGCCGGAGCGCAGCAATTCCCCTCAATTGGGCCATACAATTCCATTGATAGCAAAAGATTGATTTTTATCAGCCGCAAAAATCGTTGCCACAGGCTGCTTCCAAAAGCCAATGCCAATAAGTGCCACAGTACAGGCCAATATTTGACTGAGTACCACAATCCAAGCCAATGCTCCCGACTGCCACAATACAAGCCGATATCGAGTATCCCGAGCTGTACGAGCCTGTGGCATGATAGTGCCTGAGAGTCGAGTACGCGATCTGCAATCACGTCTTAATCAGTTGTGTTGCTGAAATATTCGGCTAATTGCTCGGATCGCGATTCAGAGTAAAGACCAAGGGCATGGATCGTGATTAATTGAGAGTGCAGACCGAGTTCATCACCTCATCGAGAGAGCAAGCTAGTAAAATGGAATGTTTTTGCTTCAAGATTTTGCCGAAATGATATCCGATTCTCTCGCTTCCAAGTAAAAACTCATAAACGATCAAAAATCACGAATTCGGCTTCCAACTTCGAGCCTTGCAGGATTTGTTCCGAAAAATATTACTTTCCAGTACGGTACTTTGCAATCACTTCAGTTTACGACACATGATTATTAATGTCGCTTGATTGCTTGAATCGCAAATTTACTAAAAAATGTTAAAGCTAACAAATTTTCATAATAATTGACAATATCTCTGCAGAAAACATCGGTGTCCAGTTCTTTTCTAACTGAATGAGGTGGACTTCTAAACGTTTTCTTTCAAGATATGGTGCATTTTTATGGAATTTTCTTTGCTTTTAAATTTTTGGTAACATATGGAGAGAATGGTAAAAGTGTGTCAGGAAAGAGGATCATCGAAATGGCGGCAGGATAAGGATGCGGCAGGAAAGGAAATATTCAAAATTATTCAGTAAAAGAGACTCACCACAAAATGTTGGTCGAATAACTCACTTCATACTTTTTCTCTACAAGCCTGTTGGTGATGAGGCTTGACGTTGGTCGCGGATCAGTGTCTGCAGTGCACGAGTTGCTTCCTGGACGAAAATGTCTGAAAATGGAGCTGAAAAATGGAGCCGTCGTTTGTGAGCCTCGTTCGTCGCCCCGAGCAAATTCCCGAACTTGCAAGTGAGAAGAATTTCTCTTCTCGAACTCCCTGGAGTGGCAAAATTGGGACGCGTCTATAAGATGAAGGCGCCAGGGATGAAACTGCCATCGTCAGCTCAGCTTGAGCCGTCAGCTAAAGGTGTCTGCGTCCTAAATAATTCCAAAGTCTGTCATACTAAATCCTGGGATAAACTTTATCAGTCGTTGGCACTTGTAGACCATACGTAACTTATGCTGAACTGCTATTTATATCACTAAACCTGCATCACTTTTGGCTTCAGTGAAACTTTTCGTCAACACTGCGCTCATCGTGCCTTGTTTGATGCATTACAGGCAATTTTTCACACCTCTTATGACCTGATTGTTTTCACACGAAGGCCTGTCAGGTTCAACACGTAAGGCCTTTTGATAGAAGAAAGGTATTTTATAATATTGAAAATTAAATTTATTCTAAGAGTTAGCTTTGTTATGTATTTTCAAAGTACAGATTTTTTCTACGTTAATCAATAATTTTGTAATTTTTAACTGCTGCTTCAGCGTGACTTATTCAATAGATTTTACACAACGATATTGAGTCCATCCCATTAACATAAGGGGATATGTTCACTTATGTCTGCACGACTCGACTTCTCTCGGCTGAGTCTATAAAGCAAAGTTTCGCTTCTCTCGAGGGCGACACAACTTCAAGTTTTGACACCTAAGCAAATTGTTGATGGTTTACAGCTGCAGGATTTGCGATCCTCGGAGAGATGTTTGCGCTCATATAATGAAGCTCATGAGGGCCCGGGACTGACATGTCATATAGTATGTCTTGAATATAGCGTATATAATATGATAACCTTGAATTATTTCTCTGACATGCAGGAGCTTCGAACTATGTTTGGAAATTCTGATATATGAACTAATTTCGGATGAATAATAAAATTTTTCCTGTTCTCAACAATGTGATGAATAGTTATGCACAATAAACGAAAATTGATACGCAAGAAATTTTTTTTTTTACATTTTTAATTTCAGCAATTTCATTGCACTTTTCTAATAGTTAATTCGCCCATAAGATCAGCCTTGTAGTAATACTTCACTAAAACTTGTGACTTCAGAATAAAAAAACACAGTAGCGAAATAAGCCAAGAAAAACTGATATAAATTCTAAATAAAACTTATCTGTAACATTTACGGCAGCCTGAACCACTACTCGGCAGAAGAATATACCTTCCGGCTCCCAAGCTCCGGAGGCTGGACGGAAAGATTCCTTTTGAGCTCAAGTACTAAGCTTCATTTCCTTCATAAAGCTGGTCCCATGGATGCGTGTCCGCGGGCCAGCAGAGCTTCCTCAGGGCCTTTAATGTTATGTTAGACGCTTGCATAAAGCAGCTGCGCTGAGCTCGCTCCATTCTTTCTCTTTTGACTGGAAAACTCGGGCGGGAGGCGCTCAGGTCTGAAGTTTTTGCTTTTACTTCAATATGCTTATTATAATTCTTTTTATTATTTTTAATAATAATATTAATAATACTAATAATAATAAGAATAATAATAATAATAATAATTATTATTATTATTATTATTATTTTATACTTAAACTCCAGAGACAGAGAGGTAGATGCATTGAGAAGTATTCATTTAAACAGAGACAAGTAAGTGACGATGAAAATTTAATTTCCTTAGTAAATTTTCTTCATATTCGGCATTAGATCTTCTTTTAATTCAAGTAGTATATCCCCACACACAAAACCTACTGTCTCCTAAAGTTAGCTTCCTAGGGACGCATCTCTTACAAACTAACACAACGAAATCGACTTTGGAGCTTCTTAAGCTCCACTCCATGCATCCTTCATAAATAAACATTCCCTGTCGTCCCTCAAGCTTCTTATTTCGTATAGGATTAGCTTTGTTATTCCGCTGTGGGAATTTAAATTTTACAGATATTTTTCAGTTTCAATAGAAATGGCCACAAGTTGCTACAATATAAAATAATCGCACTAAATGATATGTTTGCTTCCAGCAGGCCTATAATTACAATTTTTTAGTAAAGAAATGCCGCTTGATTGTATGTCTTAACTTATCATTAAAGTTGAATATATGTTAGAAAGATGTTAATAAGCATCTTTTCTCTAAATATCTTAACCTTATCATAGTTCAGCGAACTGAAGGCAAAGTTCAAGCTGTAAGGTATATTATATAAACAAAAGTTAGCATTGAAATCTTCAAAAAAAAAACGGAAAATTTAGATACTTTAGAACATATAGTGTTATAGTTACATATCGTATTTAACTACTATACCTCGTTTATAAGAGTAATGCAGTATCTTATGATTAGAAGGATTGAACTTAGCCCGCCTACAAATGAACATTTCTCATAAAAATACATTTTTTCTCAGGAACATCGTACCAGATAAAGCCTTGTTTAAGAAATAAAAATTACAACGAATCATTTGCTTCGAAACTCGCAAGGCATCTTTTACAGTTAAAGGAGTGATTGTAAATAATTTAACAAATTCGAACGCAACTTCAGAAAACGATTCACATGGCATTGACACGTAACGTATGACCGAAAATTTACTAGACAGGTTCATTAAAAGTTGCCTCTCATTTCCAAAGTTGCTGTAGTCTCTTGTATAGCATCATCTTCGTACCAAAGAAAATTCGATCTTCTAAGTTTCTCCAGGATCTTCATCTTCAAGTGAGGAAAATTCGATGCAAGTTGCCAGCGGAGCTTCATTTCCTAGGCAAGATAATTCGATGCTGTACAAGGCTGGGTCCAATAAGGCGGCTTGCAATAAGGCACTGCAGATTAGGATCAGAGAAGTGAGGATCTTTGCAGAATAACGCGACGTAATTGCGTACAGCCAGTCTCCCCCTCGACCGTCAGAACCTTAATCGACTGCAGCAAGCAAAGAACCCTAATTATGAACGTATCTTCTGATTTGTATATCTATCCTTTTTCTTGATAACAAAAATGTTTTCATCTGTAGGAATTTTTCAGTCTCGAGTTGAGTGTTATGAACAAAAGTCTGTCCATGGTTATCGAAAAAATATGTTTTGGAAAGCTGGAATAAAAAGCCGTCTCGTCATGGGTTTCAGAGGGCTCCTATAGTGGCTATGCAGTGGGTCTCACCGAGCTGCAGCTCTGCGGTGTGATGATGTGATGACATAACCGAGTGCAACATACGGAAGTTTTAATTAGTAACCTTCATTGAAGACTATTCGCATATAGACTAGTGAGCATCATGTGTGCCTGCATTATGCTGATAGTAATGACAACGACGGTGCCAGCGTTTAATTATTTTAGCTTGCTTGCGTTTTTAACCCGCAACTCACTGCTCCAGTCTTGGTACTATAAATAATTGTGTGGTCAAACAAATTATTACGTACATGGAGAGGTGATCATAGACGCTCCATCGATATTTCATCTTCACAGGCCCGTCAAGAGAGGTGATAAGGGGTGCTTAATGTTTAGAAGGTACTTAGGAGTGGACTTTTATGAACACTTTTGACGTCTATTAATCGCTGACATTGCGCGTTAAGTTTGAACTGAACTCAAGTTAATATGGACTAACTTAGAGGAAGATGATAGTAACATTAGCTTCAAAACACGCGAATGGAACTGAATTAATCTGAGCCTCGAAATTATTTAAAAAAGGGCCGCAAGAGAGTACATAATGCGCATATTATGTAATATTATATATATATCACTTATATATTTTATATATTATCTAAGCCTGGGAAAGCAAATAGTCGAGACTCACAGCGTGAAATGTTCTTGCAAGTATTCTCTGCAATAATTTTAATCCATGCAATCCGTTAATGCGATTCATGTCGAACATATTTTTTTTATTGGCAAAAGACTTCGGTCAACAAGCGAAAATGTGATATTAATTAATAAAAATCGGGACGTAGTTTACGCTGCTAAATTTTGCGTTTCAATTCATTTAGACGATTGAAATAACTGCTCATTTCCCGAAGGAGCCAAAAGAAAAGATATTCGTCAACGTTTTGAAATTATTACGCTCTATTAGTTATTTCATATTTCACTTGAAAAAACGAGATTAATCACTTCTTATGTTCAATGTTTTATTTGCATTGCTTTTTAACATTTCGTGTAGGTAAAATTTTGCCTTGTAAATAAAAAATGTAATAGTGCTCCAACATATAATATTTTTCTGTTTTGCGAGTGCAAAATCCTCAAACATCAATGAAGAACACTTCCACCAACAGCTCACAATTTTGTTCACAGAAAACAAGCTATTCACGTCAGCAATTAAGCTGGAAAAACATCCTCTTGACAAGAATATCTTTTATTTAACTTCAAAGTAACTGCAAAAACTTTTTTGAGTTTGCGGCATCAGGCGTCACTTGTTTTTATCACAGTTTGATCAAAGAAGGCTTTAAAATGTCCATTATACCTCGGTGTGCCGCAACATTTTATTATAACACGCAATAAAAAAACAAGATTATTTAATTGAAAATGCATTGCTTTATTCCCACGCTGCGAAGATTTATAGAACTTTTTATCCATACACAGACAATAGAGTGGCTATTTGTGAAGCTCAACGTAAGATCAAGATCTTAAATACAGTAGTTAGGCTTTAGGTCTTGTATTTAACATTGTCATGTCAGGCAATGTAAGGATGAAATGAAGAAATTAGCTTGATCGACAGTAAACCTAGCATATTGAGAAGACATAGTTTGAAAATAAGCGAGAAAAGCTAATAGACGAAATGAAATAATAATAAATGAGATAAGAATTCCAATTAAATTCGACATGAATTACAGTGTGGAGGCTCTCTTCTAGCAATACTGACAGCCTATACATTTTTATTACTGATGAAAAACAAGTCCCTCTCTCTTAGTCTCTTTTTTAGCTAAAAAAGCATCAATATACATAGCTTTAATTAAAATTAAATCCGCAATGAAAAATTACTTCAAATTTTCGGTACCACTTTTGTTATTCGCGGAAGAGTTTGACGTCATATTTAACTTGTAGTTGAGGTGCCAACCTGCATGTAACATGCACATTGCACAACACCATCGCACCTGACATAATATGTTCCTCTCAAACTTCTGACAGATTTGAGATCATTTGGAATATTTCTATAGCTAAATTCTGCATCATTTATGAATAGCAGATAATTCTCTTAAGTCAATACAATACTTTTTCAATTATGCGATATACTTTCACTCGGTACTCTCTTAAGCACTTCTTTTTCGTTAATTATTGAGAATCTATAAAGCTTCTTCGCTCGACGTCTAACACTAATGACTCGCTGCCCTGAGACTTGGATGTACTTCTGCCCTCCGAAGTGGATGAAGAACAGAGAGTACTTTACCAATCAATCCTTTCCTTCATCGATACAAAGAGAAATGAGCTCAACAATCGATCTTTTTCCTGTTGTAGGTTGAGAAATACGTGAAATGACGACTATAGATGTTCCCTGACATTAGGAGTATTACCTCCATTGCTGCAACTTCGCAGACAAGCCAATTGATGTCATCGTTTTTGAAGTTCAATGAAGTTTTCGTCGTGATATATTATTTCATAAATTATGGTTTGACATAGACTGATGGCCAGGTATCGAAAAAACGCTCTGAACGCAAATATGTTCCTTTTAAGGGAATTGAACAATCTCGAGGGAATATTTTTATTAACAAACGAGGATGGAATCAAGTGTGAAGCATGAAACATGAAACTTTTATTACTCTCCCGTCACTATTGAAGCTTGTGACGTATCTCTACCGTCACTAGTGAAGCTTGTGACGTATCTCTACCGTCACTAGTGAAGCTTGTGACGTACCTCTACCGTCACTAGTGAAGCTTGTGACCATCATTTCAGATATACTAGAAGAAATTTTATCCCCCAAAAACTCACTTTATTTCAACTTGAATAACTAACTTTATTTAACTTGCCTAACTAATTACTTTATTTAACTTTTTTAACACGGGTGCCATTCTGACCCCCAATAAAGTTCATCACGATTGCTACGTGTCAGCTTGAGCAGCTACGTGTCAGCTTGAGCAGCAACGTGTCAGCTTGAGCAGCTACGTGTCAGCTGTTATGTACGGGCAGCGCTACGTAATGGCCTGACTACAGGAGACGACATCGGAGGGAATTTTATGGACATTTTATGGGTATTGCGCGCCACCTTGTGGTGGCTAGCGAAGGCTGCCAAGAATTAAGTGTCGCCGCACGCCAGGAGTTAACAAGTCTTAAAGAATTTCACCATATGCTGCATGTCGTCCAGACCGCAGTGCTGGCTGCTGTGTTAGCAAGTTACACTTAAGCACGATTCATTGAAAATTTAATGCCTGAAAGTTCAGCGTGATAACGTGCAAATTCTCAAGGCAATCAGAATCAGAAATTTAGATTCTGATTGTCCAGTCTATTCGAACTATTAAGGAACTGCTCGTACAGATAATATTAAATTGCGAGAACGCGTGCGAAGGTTTTCGTGAGCAATTTTAAAGGCTTCCAATTTTAATTTAAATTGAATTTCCGTGCGCAAAGGCTTCCAATTTAAGTTTAATTTCAGTTGTCAAGGATCTTATAATGAATATGATGGAGATGTAAAGTAAATAATAATGTAAAGTAAATAATTTGGATTGGTCACTTCACGAGGTATAGAATTGCGACCTAGCAAACGAATACTTACACTTGTGCCCGAAATTATTCATACCCTAACGTCATTTCGACAAATTACGAGAAATTGACCAAAAAATAATTATCTAAATCTTTAAAGCAGATGTAAACCATTTATGAACCATATAACATGTATTCAGAAACCAAAAAACATTATTTTTCAGTTTTGTAAAGAGATTCAAAGGAAACATAAAACTGACTCATGACCAAATTTATTCGTATCCTGAATCAATAGTTAATATCATGGCCTTTTCACTCGTGATAACTTTCTGTAAACGCTTTAGGTAATGGTCAACAAGGTTCCTGCATGTATCGACGCTAAGTTTTGTCCATTCTTACAAGGCATACTGTTCCAATTCTTTCAAATTTTTAGGTTGTCTCATTTTCGTCTCTATTGTCAGTACGCGTCACAAATTCTCAATTGGATTGAGATGGAGAATTTGACTAGACCATTCCGTGACATTGATGTGAGAATCCTCGAACCACTTCTTGACTATTTTCTAAGTTTGCTTCGAATTGTTATCCTGCTGAAGAATCCAATCAGGACCAAGAAAAAAAACTTTCTGCATCCTGCTTGATGTTATTTTTTGATAATATCAAAATATTGTTATTTTACATGATTCCGATTACTTTGATCAGACTTCCAGGTCCCCTGGCAGAAAATGAACCCCAAAAGATAAGATTCCCACCGCCATGTTTAGCTGTGGGGATTGTTTTCTTTGGATTATGAGCCTCACCTTTTTTCGCCAATCGTAAGAAACATTCACTTGCCCGAATTATTCAATTTTAGTCTCATCTCTCCACAAAATCTTGGAGAAAAATGAGGTTTGGGAATCGATAGGAGTTTTAGGAAACTTCTGACGTGCTTTCACATGCTTTTCTGTTAGCAAAGAGGTTTTCCTGGGTCGACAACCCTTCAGTCCGTTACGACGCATTGTTCTACGAATGTTTGTCTTGATACCTTCATATCAAAAGCATCCAAATTTGATAGAATTTCCTTACCAGTGATTCTATAATTGTTACAAATGGAGCGTGTTATGTTTTTAGCACATCTAGGGGAGATTTTTCCTTTCCTTCCTCGACCAACCATGCATGTTATCCACCGCGATAAATGATTTGGATTTTTTATAATGCTCTGTATTGTAGACGTAGGAACATCAAAATTCTTAGATATTGCTTTATATATCATCTCTTCTTTGCGGGAATTTATAATTTTGCTTCCGAGATCATTGTTAAGCTCTTTTTTCTTTGCCATCTTCAAACTTTTAGTAAAATTTTAGCTTTTCCCTAAATTGTGAAAAAAATGATATTTTTAAACTTTGCAGAGAAAAATATTACAATGCTTAGTAACACCAAATTTAGAAATACCTACAATTATTGAGTATCTATATACTATTTTCATTAATATTTATTCTTAAATATTGTGGTAAATGATCTGGAATAAGAGGATACGAATAATTCTGAACGGTTGGTTAATCACAAAATTCAAAGTAATTACTATCGAAAGTTATTATATACATATTTTCTAGCATTTAATTTGTTGTGCATAATAATGACAACCCTTCCTAGAAGAATAAGTTGTAAATGATCTCTATTGTTCATTAAAATTGCAATTTTATTATTTTTCTGAAGGGGTATGAATAATTTCGGGCACAAGTGTACATGTCAGTAACTGCTCCATGTCTAACGAAATGCTGCAAGGGGGACTTGCTGAAAGAGGCAACTGCTGGAAAGAACTGCTGAAAGGGAAACTGCTGGAAAGGGGAAACTGCTGAAAGGGGGAACTGCTGAGAAGTGGAACTGCAGGAAGGGGGAACTGCTGAAAAGGGGAACTGCTGAAAGGGAAAATTTCTGGAAAGGGAAACGGCTGAAAGGGGAACTGCGGACAAGGGGAACTGCTGAAAGGGAAAACTCCTGGAAAGGGGAACTGCTGAAAGAGGGAACTGCTTACTGAAAGGGAGAACAGTTGAAAGGGGAAACTGCTGAATGGGGGAACTGCTGAAAGGGATTTACTAAACAGGAACTGCTAAAAGTGGTAAGTGCTGAAAGAGGTAAGTGCTGAAAAATGTAACTGCTGAAAAGAACTGCTGAAAGAGGGAACTGCTGTAACCATTGAATGTGTTGATCCAAACATCCAACAAAACGGGCGTAAAATTATTTCCGACTCTGAGTTATCCACAGTTTGATTCAACAAATGCGAATAAAGCCTTACACTTTCAGAGACAATTGAATATTGACCGTAGAACTGGCAATGTCGTTCATCTTGTGTAACGAGCGGAGCCTCGAGGTCAATTGCTGCATGCAATCCTGGGATACGATAGAAGGGGCATGGCAGTTAATGGTGGATAGAAGCACTGCGATTAATGGAATATTCGGGTGTTAGCATCACTATAATTAACAGGAATGGTCGGGAACGGTAGTTCATATAACTGCCATTAACAGGAATGTTCGGGAACGAACTGTTAGCATCACTACCATCAAAAGGACAGGTATCGTTGGGAACGCTGGTCGGCTACACTGCCATTAACAGGAATTGTTTAAAATGGTGGTTAGCATCACTGCTACCAGCATGATAATATGGAGCGTTGAACCTAATAGTAAACAGCAATCAAGAGTCAGGCAGTGAATGGTAGTCGGCATCGTGCAGAACAAAAAGCAGTTCGCTGGCTTTGCTGAATGGCTAAAAGAAGAAGCAAATATCCGCTTCATCATCATGCTAGGAAATTGTGTAAAGAATTAATCGTTGATCCAAAAGTCCAATTACCTCTGGTGGAATTACTCCAATTTGGGAATTCACCACATGAGGCAAGACTTTATAATATAAGATGGGCCATTTGTGTTAAAGAACTCCTTTTAACAATGCCAGGTTATGGTTTTTAGTCGAAAAAAAAATCCGAATTACAGTGGCTATATAAACAAACCATAACTAACATTATTTATTAAATAATTGACTAATTTTATTCCATTCTATGATAAATAATCGACTTTTCGATGACCAGCGATGAACAGGTATTTTGCCGCCAGTGCTATATATATAATAAGCAATATGATTATTTGCGTACAGAATTGCAGGGATTGTTGAGTGGCAGCGCTCACCGTGATTAGGGATGCGAGAGCGACATCTGTCTACTTTTATCGTAAATAATCTATTAATAATTACATTATTTCATATACTAGTTTAAAAACGGGTGCTAGTGCCAATTGAATTGATTTCAAGCTTTCCAACTACTGAGCAACTTAACTAAGCAATAATTATTAGTATAAATTCAAAAAAACTATGATTCTTAGAACCATTCAAAAGGCTTCGGATGGAACAAAAATTTGCGATGCTCGTTCATGCCCCTGATATTGCAACTATAATAATCAGTCAAAATTATCTTCATCAAATGACAGCAGGAAAAAAATTTCAATTGACAATATTTTTATTCATAAATCTTGATTTGTATTTATTTATTTTTTACATTCCTTAATAATACTGAAGGACATTTTATTATTTAATTCTTTACTAAGGCCACAACAAGGTCAAAATACTTCTCATTAAAATTGTTCTCACGTAAGCCTTTATGAATTTTTTCGGCCATGTCTCAGGCTAAATATTAAAATTCAAGTTGAGTAGCGAATTAGCCAGACTCAGATTGCTTAAGCACAATATAAATGCATTTATGATGGAAAAATCACATTGTCAGTGCAGGATTATTTGTCGAGTGTTAAAATGTAGCCATTCCATCCGCCCCTAAAATAAGAAATCTTATTTCCCGAGCCCGCGCTCCCTAAACCAATTTTATCTCCACAGTTAGAGTCCTGCAGTATATTCAATAACCACCAGCCAGCGTTCCGAAAGGAAGTTCACTTTCAGAATTTATCGAACAAAATAGACTTACAGGTCACTATTTAGCATCAAAAAACTGAATTTTGGACTCGGAAAACTTTACTTCATGAGTGAATCTTTGTACAGACATGCAATCCTAAATTGAGTTGGAAATGAATGCACAAACCTGTTTCCCTGACCAAAGTTTCGTACAAGAAATTGACCTGAAAAATGCTGATAATACGTCATGGCGTTTCGGGCTTTTTCTAGGACCATAAATAGCAGAGCTTTTAGGTCTAAGGCGAGGAAAAAAATTTCGTCCGAGGCCGCAAATTTGATCAGGTTTGCTTTCGGACGGCGCAGCGACCAGCTGAAAAAGAGGCGCTCAGCCCGACTGCGCCCTGACGCCTCGACTCCGCGGGAGATGTCGATTTTGGTTTCTTAAGTTGAAAGATTTTGCACATAAAGGTATGATTCTTGGTTAGAGGGGAAACGAAATGTTGGATAAAGTGATGTAGTGATATCCTGAACCTTATTGATGAATGATGATTTTTTTTCTAAATTAGTATGGCAATATTTCTGTGACGAACTAATCTTGAATAATAGCTAATTAATCGCGTCACCTCAATCTTCGGATGGTCTAATTGTCCCGTCCACCAATGACCGGAAATTAAATGCAACTTCCCTATTGGTTTTATCAGCAAGAGCTTGGACCGGGCGGATAGTTACTCAAACAACCTTTCTTAAATTTATTTATTAAAGATAGACGGCAAATTGAAACTAAACAAATCAAACAGGTGCGGTATATGAATTAAACGAACTAACAAATTAAATGCGGAGGAAACTAAAGTGCGAGGAGAGCAAATTACGAGGAGAGAGCTGGAGCATTGAGATCTGAGAAAACGCACGATCCTACAACAGAAAACAAAAAGTAAATATCTACGAATGGCAAGTCGTTATATACACAAAAATTACGATATTCCATCCAGTATTCCAAGCTAAATTTCACCACCATGACACGCAACTCACCCTGGCGTCTGAGTCAAAATCCTATAAGAGAGGAAACCAGGACGCAAGTCGGGATCGGCATAGTATCTGACGGCTAAAATCAACTTAACACCGACGTCAGAGTCGGTGCTACTTAAACTTCGTAGTCTGACATACAGTAGCGGGAAATTTGCAGCACCGCTTCATTACAGTTTCCTATAAAAATATAATCTGGATGATGGGATATTTGTAATATTATGGCAGTAGATACCTGCAATGATTTATTAGTACCTGGTTAATATATTAAAACTATATTGAAACCAAGTCAAAACATGATAAAAACTGTTTATCAATTAGCACATCAAATTGAATTGTGATACAGAATAGTGAAAGCCTGACAATGCATCTCAACGCCAACAAGGCTACAATGTGTACTGTGATATAGAATAGTGCCAGCGTCCAGGAATGACTTTCATGTTGAAACTTGCATGGGAATTTCTCCGAGAGTTCGAGTGAAGCTTCGACGCCATAAAGCAACGTTTCCGATAACGAAAGTTATGACACGCAGTTTTGATGAGAGCTCATCGTAAAGTGAGTAATAAAAAATGTTATGACTAAATGTCCGGAGATTTGATGTCCTTATACAATAAACTTTTCACGACAGAAAGTCTTCACGAATCAAAGTTTGTGCAGAAGTATTGTTGGTTGCAAGTTCTTGACATTATCGGCAAAGGAACAAGCACTAACTTACGACAGTGTTGCGATGATAGTACACTACTTGTCAACAGTGCAGGGATGGTAGGGCACTGCTGTCAACTGTGCAGCGATGGTGGTGCACTGCATTGGTGTTCAGCTCTTGGTAGAGTAATGTTAATTTCTCTACCACATCCATCATCGGCGGCAATCAAGCCATTGAGGACAGTAGCTGTGACCCAGGAATTGTGGATTTGATGGATAAATACGCATCAGCTGCTCAGGTCTGATGACATCAATATAATAAGATTGTTACAATGAAATAATAGGATTGCTGAAATTCTCATTATGGTGTAAACCATAATGTTTTTCTGCACTTTAAGTGTACCTGCAAAATTTTTGTTATTGTGCACATTTCTGCAAAGCGACAGTTCATTTGCTAATTAACGAGCTTATGTGTGATGAGAAGCTTTTAGAGGATCCATTCAATGGAGAATCGAAGTGGTTCCAAGTGATGCATAATATTGGCTTATTTTTTCCAAAAGAAAAATGGTCCCACAGTAAGAATGGTTACAGTTGGTCAGATCTCAAAGCCTGATCTCACTTTCATAATTCGGGCTCGGATATAATGTCGTTAGTATGGGCAAAATCGCGGCTCTATTTATTTATTTAATCGTGGTCTTAGATATAAAAAAGATCTTGTCTATCATGATCACGAGTGATCATATTCAATAATAGTGATTAATGATAGATATTAATAGTGATTAATGATATAGTACATGTAGATTATTTCTGTATTATTAATAGCATTTTATTTCGAGGAAGGTTTCGGAATTCGGCGCTATCTGTATTCTGCACTAGTTCTTCTATCACACAGTAAAGTTCCGGCATTCTAGTATACACCAGTAATTATGGTATCCTCCATTTATTCTAGTATCCTGCAGTAATTCTGGTATCCTGCAGTAATTCTGGTGTCTTCCAGTAATTCTGGTATTCTACAGTAATTGTAGTACCAATTAGTAGTTCTGATATCTTGCAGTAATTTTGGCACATTGTAGTAATTCTGATTTCCGGCAGCATTGGTTTCCAGACAGAGTGATGATGTCGAAGTCGACAATGGAAAAAGATTTAGGAGTTAATATCGACAATGAGTTGAAATTTTCTAAGCATATTGAAGGTCAAGTTAATAAAGCCAATAAACGACTTGGACTGATCAGACGCTCTTTCGAGTTCCTAGATGCAGAAGCGATGAAGCAGTTGTTTGTTGCTGTCGTGCGCCCGAACCTAGAGTCTGGAAACGTCGTGTGGTCACCGAAACTTGAAAAGGACAAAAATTTAATAGAGAGTGTTCAAAGACGTGCAACAAGGATAATTCCGGGCTTGAAAAGCAAGTCCTATGAAGAAAGATTATAGATTATGAATCTTCCAAGCCTTAGTTATCGACGTCTGCGTGGGGAACTCGTTGAAGCATGCAAGTATACTCATGGCTTATACAAGGTCCCAGAAGGATTACTAGAATTTGAAACAAGAACCAACACCAGGGGCCACAGCTATAAACTAAAAAAACTGCGTTGTAACACATCCATGCGACAACATTTCTTCTCGCTTCGTGGAACATGTGGAACAGCCTCCCTGATTGTATCGTTGACGCTCCGAGTATGAACGCCTTCAACAACAGACTAGACGAAACTATGCACGAGCATATGTTCAGTCTTAAAATGCCTAGCAAATTACGGACCAGGCAATAAGTCCAGCAGCTATCTCAATCAATCGTCAGTTATGGAAAGATAGGGTTCCAAAGGCCGGATCCCTTGTGAATCAAGTCACAAAAAATTCAAGAATCGGCAACAGGCCATGGGCCTATTTCTTCAGTGCCGACACTTCTATTATATTCTATGAACAAGAATCGGCAACAGGCCATGGGCCTATTTCTTCAGTGCCGACACTTCTATTCTATTCTATTCTGCAGTAATTCTGGTAAACTGCAGTATTGACATCCTGCAGTAGTGGTATCCTGACCTATCGGTGTCCTGCAGTTGCTCAAGTATCTTGTAGTATCGTAATCCTGCAGTCGCTCTAGTATCAAGCAGTGAGACCAAAAAATATTATACATAATTTAAGTTTGCTACAATGCACCAGGAAGTTTCAGCCCGCTCAGGAGCTAAATCTCGAACATTTATCGAGTTTTGAGGAGATTTGGCCTCCACTTTGGCAAGTGCAGAAATTTACTTCGAAGCTTTAGCCTCTTTGGCCCGCGTTAGGGAAGTGGAAGAGGAGGGAGACGCTGAAGAAGTGGAGGGAAACTCTGGGGAAGTGGAAAGAGACTTTGAAGGAATGGAGAGAGACCCTGAAGAAGTGGAGGGAAAATCTGGAGAAGTGGAAAGAGACTTTGAAGAAATGGAGAGAGACGCTGAAGAAGCGAAACTAGTGGAGGGGATCTCTGAAGAAGTGGAAAGAGACTTTGAAGAAATGGAGAGAGACCCTGAAGAAGTGGATGGTGACTCTGAATCTTCTTCAGAGACACCCTTCACGCACTTCTGGCAGACTCTGAAAAATTGGAGTGAGTCTCAGATCATCGCAGTTCCCAGCAGTACCGGCCCCTGCATGCTACTGTTCGTGCGCACTACATCTATACTGAACACAGGCTGCCAAGACAGTGGCGCTGCAGTTCAAGATGCAGCAGAATCTAATCTAAACTTTAAGCTGATGTCCGTACTTTGCTTAAGAAATGTCCAGATGTACTGTGAAGGCTGGTAGCTTCATTATATTTTTGTATTATCATAACTTTTCCGGATCGTCGCTTGATTATGTCGAAACTTGTTTGTACTGCCGATGTACAGTAGAGGTTTCATTTCAAAAGGATTAAATGGATGATTTCTTTTAAAATTCAATGCTGAGAATATTGAGCTATCAATCCATTATTGGATGAATCTAACGCGGCGCATTCTTGTACATAAATGATTGTTAAAAATACTTGCTTTAATCCTTCAACAAATCCTGGAGACATAAATAAGAAATGGAATAAATTGCACTACCGTCATTAACTGTTTTATTACGGAGTTTTCTGCGATTTGAAAGTCGATTTGCTTTCCTGAAACCTTCCGAGGCTTTGGACTTCCGGTAGCCTTGGATGACGTAATAACTGACGTAATAAAGATCGTAATAAATGTAAGATGAGACAGTGATACAAGAAATAAAAAATATTAGAATCGCTGGCCTTGAGAGCTTTAGACGAAGACAATTATAGAATTTTTTTGACTGCTACTGCTGGAAGGGTGACTCCCAGCAGCAGCAGGGAGACAACGAATGTCTAGTAGGGTGACTACATACACTGAGGTGAACACTGCAGTCCAGTACTCACATTGACCACATACACTGAGGTGTACACTGCAGTCCAGTACTCACAGAGATCACATACACTGACGTGTACACTGCAGTCCTGTACTCACAATGACCACATACACTGAGGTGAACACTGCAGTCCAGTACTCACAATGACCACATACACTGACGTGAACACTGCAGTCCAGTACCCACAATGACCACATACACTGACGTGAACACTGCAGTCCTGTACTCACAGAGATCACATACACTGACGTGTACACTGCAGTCCTGTACTCACAATGACCACATACACTGACGTGAACACTGCAGTTCAGTACTCACAAATTACATACACTGACGTGTACACTGCAGTTCAGTACTCACAATGAAGACACAGATCCGTCAGAGGAATGCCTACCGCGGCTACGATGGGGAATTTCACGAGGAAAGAAATTTAAATTTCAGAGCAAAATATAATCAAGATCAGTACATGTTGCTGGGGTCACCCATCTACTCTCTTGGATCTGAATTCCCAAACTCTCCAAAGAGAAAAATAACAGAGAATAAATATCCTAAAGTAGCAAATAAAAGAACAAAATAGAAAGTATGAATAAAAACTTCTCATAAATAAACTAACCTGACCTTACAGAAAATAACATGACACATCGAAATTAATCGCTATACGTAAACACAGGAACAAACAATAACCAAGTTAAGACACACCTTGACACTGTTGGTTTGAATGCGGGACTGACTAGGACGGACTATTACCTGTAAATCAAACTTCCGCATGTGGTAAACTCAAGACTATATTTACAAAACTACAAAATTACAACATGTTCAATCCTATGTTTACCTAACAATGTCGTTTCCCATAGGTCTCCAATAGGCATCATTTGAAATGAGATCATTTTGAATAAAATTAAACATATTTAACAGGTTTGCGATTATTATTCTATTGTATTGTTGAAGCATTCAAGCCACTTTGGAGCGTCATGAGCTGTATTTTGAGCTCTTTAAGCTTGATTAATTGATAAAATCTAGGTTGACGGAACAATAATTTAGAAAAATTTCTTAACGGTTTCGACCATTGCTATTGCTCGACTTAAATTAACATAATATCAACCATTAGCATTGCAAAATGCTCTCTATAAATACTCAAAACAAATCTCAAAGATTATTTGACATAATCATAAAATCAATTTTCATGTAAAAGGAAATTGATGCATTATAATATTTTGTCTAAGTTCATTTATTTCAATATTTTATAGATGAATCCATATGATTTACGGGCAATAGGTGTCAAAGTCACTGTATTGAAGATGGCTTAACGGACTTGGCAAAAACGCTGTCGTTCAAGATATTAGCCGAAGGCAGCTCAACTAATGGTTCGATGTGCGTTATTTGATGAGTAATGGTGTAAGTTAAACTAGGAGTTGAAATAACAGTTACATCTGTACTCACATTGATGAGTAAGCTGTCAACTACTCTGTAAACCACCCAGTTAACTCTGTCAGCTGTGATGTCAACTACATTGAAGGCAATTTAAAGCTGTCAACCACCCAGCCAACACTGCCAGTTGTGTTGTCAACTACTTGACAGCAAAAATGCTAACTCCTTCGCATTACCACATGTCAGTTGACCTGAAGATGTCATATTTCACAATGGCTACAACGTTGGCCAAGCAACACTGTCAGTTGGGCATGGGGCCAGCCCTGCAATACCGCGCATCGGAAAGTAACCTGAAGACCAGAAACCCGGAGCAGCGAAGTCATCACGAGATTCACCAGGATGGCCTCTTCTGTAAATTAAAGCTGCATCTTAAGCGACTTAGCGCTACGGATCAACGCCTCCAACTTAACTTTCATTTTACGGTCCGAATGTCTTAGAAGTTTCCTGTGAATCACGATGTTAAATGTCTTCAGAAGTTCTGTTGCCACGGCAGCCATGCGCATCGAGCGGATGCCTTTATTGGCGCTAATAATTTGGTGCGTCTCTGGATTGTGCAGAAAATCCTAATTCAAAAATCATTCTTAAACGAACACGTTATTTATTACTTCACAAAGAGGATCCATTTCTACATGGATTATAATGGTAGAATATTTAAGTGATTAAAAAACAGTTATGCAAAAGAAAACATTTTGTTTGTCATCTATTTTGCTCGTTACCTATTTTGTTCGTTACGTATTTCATTCGTTACCTACTTCGTTTCTTACCTATTTCGTTTGGTACTATTTCGTTCGTTACCGACTTCGTTCGTTGCCTATTTCGTTCGTTTCCTATTATGTTCGTTATCTATTTCGTTCTTTACCTATTTCGTTCGTTACTTATTTCGTTCATTACCTATTTTGTTCGTTATCTATTTCGTTAGTTACCTACTTCGTTCGTTACCTATTTCGTTCGTTACCTATTTTGTTCATTACCTACTTCGTGTGTTACCTATTTCGTTCGTTACCTACTTCGCTTGTTACCTATTTCGTTCGCTACCTATTTCGCTCGCTACCCATTTCGTCCGTTACCTATTTCGCCCGTTACCTATTTCGTTCGTTACCCATTTCGCCCGTTACCTATTTCGCTCGTTACCCATTTCGCCCGTTACTTCTTTCGTGACACTTTGACATTTCGTGTCCAGAAATTCGGTGACAGTCCACCGGACTTTGAATGACCACTGCCGAGTATCCTGCCGCGCCACTGACAGCCGACAAATGACATCGCATCGGCTTTGAATAAAAGAACATTGGCCACAGCAGACAGGGTGTGGGGCCTTCTCGTTGTGTTTAACTCACCCGTAATTTAGTGATTGGCGAAGTTTATGAAGATAATATAGTTGATATTTATTTGGCATTTATTAATTACAAAAAGTAGGGAAATTGTGGAGGATTAACTACAATGCATTCTTAATATACTGACTTTCTCTAATTTTATTAGGTATTTAGCTTCATCAGTCTGATTTAATCAGTAGGATGCTTATTGCAACAGATCCTTCCACGATCAGAGAGATGGTCATTTCTGAACAGATATAATTAATCAATACTCGGCCATAATAGGTACAACACAATTCCACTGTGAAATTACAGCAAGAACAGAGTGAGTTATTCTTTACTAAATCAATCACGCTGATAACAAAAACAGTCAAACAGGAAAATTTACAATTAGCTCACGCATTTTTTAACTATATGCTGGGAAGGGGAGTTATGCGAGTTAAAAATAGAAATTGATTCTGATCTTTTCTGACATCATTTACATAGTTCTTTTAGTGATAAAAACATAACATTATCTCTTGCGTGAGACGCACTAGGGGTATAATTCAGCCTGATTAAGTGGACAAGGAGAGGAAAAAAGGGGAAATGGGAATAGAGTTGAGGGAAGGATCACATGTTGTAGCCACATATGAGGCTATCTCGAGGCAGTTCTGAAAATTAATTACAATAGATATGAATTTAAACTTTCCTGCGGTTCATCGAAATTACTCAAATTAGGTTCATATACTATGTCCGACACAGTACACAGTTATTTACTCTTCCGATTCATTCTGACTTTACTCGAGAAAATGCAAGAAAATATAACGAAGAAGTTGTGCACTTCATAGTAAACTATTATAAATTTCAAAGTAAAATCCCTCGTGTTCCTGAAGTCATCGCCGTATTCATTAACATACAAGAAGGTTATGGCAAATTCTGTTGTTTTTGTGATGATGGTTGAACCGTGCGTAAGGCACACTTCATCGCAGAAGTATTCACCTGTGCCTCATTCAGTTACACCTGCAACACATTCTGTTTTAAATGAACGACTCAATACACAAAATGAAATTATGCTTCCTGCTCCTTATTTAAAAATAGTCTTTTGACTAATTTCGTAGGTACGATGGATAAGGCTCAAAAAAATTTTTGAGTACAGAATTTACAGGTAATAGATGAGAAGCCGAAAGGAAAATGAATTATTTAATTATTTAAAGGTTTATAGATAAAAAGCTGTGGATGAGTTAACATTTTAATTGAATTTTCGGAATAAATTGGAAGTTGGCGGGTGGTTTTTATGCTCAAGTGGTCAGAAAATTTATTGTAAATCCTAAGGCATCAAATTATCAGGATTTTTTGGAAAATTTATTGCTGTGGTACAATAGACTAGGTTGTAACATCTCTTAAGTATGAAATTATTGCTAACACACTTGAACTACTTCCCTTAAAACTAGGGCGGTGTAAGCGTCAAACATAACAAATGCGTCCACCGAGAAATTATTGCACATGGTCGAAACCATCGAAGCAATGACGTTAATAGGATGTTGATTACGAGTTGATTTAGTTAAAAAATGTTTAATCAACGTTATTTTAACGTCAGAGGACTGGTGGGAGATATCAGAAAAATTGCAGTAAAACACTGTTGTACTTTTAATCACTGGAGTGGATCGCTGTAGTACTTTTAACAGTTAGTCATCAGCAAGTGTTAAACTTCAGCAAAAGGCAGTCAATGTGATTGCGAAGCACTGCATTCACATTTCCGTTACTTTCCACCGTAGTAGAATTATTGCATAGACTTTGTTTATGTAAAGGAATTCCGGAGCGCTACCACAACCGTAGTCCAGAGAAGCTGGAAAATTCCAATTACGGTCCAGGGTTAGCTCAGCCAAGGAATCTACCGCAACCAGACCTCGCCACGGGATGCAAATCGAAACACGCGAAACTTACTTAACATTTAATAAACAATAGAAATAAAGCAGGAAAGGTAAAGGAGGGCAGGATACAGGTGCCCTTGAACAGCGTGAGTAAGATTGCCGGGGTATCACGGTTCCACCAGGATGCACAGTTCCACCAAGATGCACAGTTCCGCCAAGATGCAAGGTTCCACCAAGATTAGGAGGTCTATCTGTAGCAAGGAACACGGGGGTCAACAATCACCGGCTTATGGTTATTTGCATCCAAATGGCAAGCATGTCACGAGGAGCCAAGGTTAGCATATTCTGAACTAACAGGAGAATCTAGTTGATTGGTCGAAATAAAATACTATTATGAGCGTTAATCTAGCCTAAGTGAATTCGGTTGGAGTTTGGACTTTACGTAACTACAGCTTACCAGAGAGTGGAAGCAAGAAGTGCGCGTTCCACCTCCCACGAGTTTCAGCGAGCTAATGACTAAGGCTACCTACGTGTACTTATTGGCTACGTATCTACTGACGTGGCGCAGCGGACCAATGAAGATTGGCCGCTGTTGCCATGCCTGATGAATTTCCTCTACAGTTTATATTTCATTCAAATGGCAATTTAGTAAGACAACAATAACTAGAAAAGCAATTGCTAACCTCTAATTTGTGTAGAATTTCCATGTTAACCAGTTTGAAAACATCAAGATTACATATTTCCAAGAATCCAAGCATAGAAAACGCCCAGCACTGGGGGTGACCAATAAAAAAAAAGGACAGCCTGTGTGGTGGGCGAAGTTTTGGTAGTACCGCATTATCCCAGCATGTGCAAATGCTACTAACATTCATCAATTAGTGTGCCAAGCATTGCTGCACTAGAGGGTCGTGTAACATTTTCACAAAATTTTTGTGTGACTCTTCCTTAAAGTGTTCGTCATTTTTTTGATGATGGCTAATTTCCTTGAGCAACGTGTTAACATCAAATTTTGCTTTCTTCTGTAAAAATAAAACTGGGAAGGAAATGCTACAGTCAGCCTACAAGGATACTGCTATGGGGAGTACGCAAATTTTTGGGTAGTTTTCCCGTTTTATAAAAGGAGAAATGGCAATTGACGACCAACTTCACTCAGATCGTCCTTCCACTTACCGCACTAAAGAAAATGCTGTGAAAATTAGGGACAAATCCTAATCCTAGGGACATCCCGCATTCAGCTCTTATCCTCTTGAAATTGTAAATCGATTGGATTTTTGTCCGTAGTCATTTTCTCGTTACTTTGGTCTTGATCTTTTTAGTGTATAATATATATTTTCACTGATAATTGTTCATGAATTCTTTGGAACTCTGGAGAACCGTTTCATTGATGACAGGGTAAATTTACTTTACGTTTTTCTCGCCTATCGATTAATGAAGAAATTGTTATTTAAGCGCACTAATGATTATTAATGAACCTATCTCCACTTCTATCAGAAAAGATAGTTGAATTTTCTTGCCTCGCATTATTTTATTCCTTTGAACGCGACCGGAATTGTGGAGTCACGTGTTACTGCCCGGAGGGCGCATTGAATGCTGCCTTTTCAATGAGCCACTATATAGGCCACTTAGTGTCTCATATTATTGAGTTTTATGACGACTTTTAAATGCTAATAGGACAGATGCGCTAATTATCCCAGAAATATCACGTTTCAGGTCATGCTTCTTCATGGAGTATTCTAGAAAGTTTGAACATTTTCGATGAACACTAATTAAATATTCTGCCGTCCTTCTTAAGGCTATGCAAGACGGCTCTCGAAAGTAATTTTGAACGCTCTAAGAACATGGAGAGAGCACGTGGCTCGTTAAATAAAGAAAAAAGTAGAATATGCAACATAAATTTATTCAAAAGCTTTTTGAAGAAATAAAAATTGAGGTTATTCTTAATTAAGCCAGTACTTACATGCGCAGGAATCTAATGGGTTATTGACAGTTAACAAATTTAAAAAAGAATTTATACGTCTGACTTTTACCACTCCATCAGTGCAAAGAAATGCAATGTGAGCACGGGTAATGTCAGTGTCGCCTCTGATAATTCAGAGTCAATATTGCAGTTCATTTTTAAGATTATAAACTGTTTTACTAGACGCAAAAACCACGTAAGTCTAAAAAATGTTCAGTTCAATAAACAATCTTGCCTGGAGCTCCGATAATTAAAAATATCCACAAGAGAAGAGCTTGGTCAGCGATAACCGCTAAAACTGCGACCGAAATGGATCATAAGTAAAAATAAAACATCATCCACCACTCGACAGTATCATTGCTACAAGATTCTTTGTTCTCATCGCTAAATCCAGTAAACGTAATAATGAAGGAAAATACTTAAATGATCGGCAAATTCATTGCATTTCCACACGTTAAATCAATTAGATATAAATCAATTAGGTCAAATTAATTAGACTGATCAAGCTAGGTAAATATTATCGAAGGATTTTGAAACGTTGCGTTCTATTCTGATGAGAAATGATATGGTTAACAAAGAATAAGATATATAACATCATCTAGAAAAATGTGCATGTATTTATTTTAGTAAATCACACCTAGCAAGTAATCTTAATTTTTTGTCTGTCAAATAAGAGACTATTTTTGCAATTTCTACCAACTCTTGGAAATACTTTACCTTCGTTTATCAATTTCTATCTAGGCTATAGCTCGGAATGAAAAGGAAGCTGACGTGAGGTACCGTTTCTTATGACCGTGCTCCATATTTTCGTTCGTTTTCACAATTCCCTAGTCACTTGAAGTGCTCGCAGAAATGCACTTCGCGGAAGAGTTTGCTATAATATCCTCGTACATGACGACTTAGCTGCTCTTGTAAGAGTTTGCTATAATATATTGACAAATTAGCTGCTCTTTAAAGAGTTTGCTATAATATATTGACAAATTAGCTGCTCTTTAAAGAGTTTGCTATAATATAATTGACAAATTAGCTGCTCTTTAAAGAGTTCACCATAATATACATGACTTAGATGCTCAGGTAAGATTTTGATATAATATAAGTAACAAATTAGCTGCTCTTGAAGGAGCTCACTAAAATATACATGACGACTTAGATGCTCTTGCAAGTTTTTGTTATTATATAATTGAAACTTTAGCTGGTCTCTGAAGAGTTAGCTATAAAATACTTTTATTTTACCACTTAGTTGTTTTAAATTCTCTCTGTTTGCTATATTTTTATCATGCAACTTTGTTATAATTATTAACTGTCGATTGAAGCGGGGAATTAAATAAAGGGCAAGCAAAGGAGCTGCGTAGGGGAAGTGAAAAAGTTAGGATAATTGCTGCTGAGATAATAATTCGAATAATTGTCAGATTAATATAAGAAATTAGATAGAACAATGCTGAGAAACACACGTGTTCTCTTTTCGCAGGAAGCAAGAAATATCCACGTAAGGTTTCCGCTCGTCGACCTGCACCGTTTTTTTACGTCATTTATATCGACGATGCAAATGCTGACGCAGGATGTCAGAAACTCTTCCAATTAGTCGCTAGATTGTGGAACTTAATTGGATTATCAATATGATAATTAAATTGCTGCTGGGATTTTTGTGTTGAAATTGCGATTTATGCCAAACCTATTTAATTGTCTTGCAGTCATTGAATTGAATTGAGTGGTTGTATTAAGTATATTTAATTGGAGGCATTGAAATATTTCTATATTTTTATAGTAGCACAATCATCAGAAACAGGAATATATGCATTAATAATATTACAAGAATATCAAGAAACCCGTCATATATTCAATAAAAATAAAAATCTATGTGGGAAAAGCCTAAATAAAAATGAATAAAATTACTCACGAATAAACCTTAAGCAATAACTATTGAAAAATTTCCTTATATTTTCCACCGCTGCTTACAAACAGTAAGTAAACAGAGAAGGAAAAAGACCGTGTGGCTGACACGTGAGCGAAATTTAAGATCTTTCTAATAAATGTATTTGTTTTGAATGAATTCAAACATTAATTTGGTCATCGCGTTTAAATTCAGCTTAGATGCTTTAGTTCGCACTCGTGGAAAGATATCAGTGGGTCTCATCTTCGCTAAGCGCTTCACTGAATCCGGAAATAAATTAAGGTTATATCACCAATTACTGAATTTAAAAAAAACAATTGACGACGACCTTCGAGATCAAAGCATCATACCGTGAGCATCATGAGCACCTGAGGAATCTAATTTTCGATTTTGCAATTAATATATTCTTGGTGACACATCATTAATTAATGAAGATTGTTGGTGACCTATCAGTAATTAATAATGATTGTTTGTGACCTATCAGTAATTAATGATGATTGTGGGTGACATATTAGTAATTAATTGTGCATCGATTTATGATGATTGTTAGTGACACATTATTAACTGATGATGATTGTTGCGTACCCATCATTGATTACTGGTGACCCATAATTGATTGATGATGATTGCCGGTACCCATCATTGATTGATAATTGCTGTGACTCATCATTGATTGCTGATGATTTTTGGTGCACCGTGCATTGATTGATGATGACTGTTGATGACCCTTGCATTGATTGATGATGATGGTATTAACTATTATCTCTATATTAAGGCAAAGTCTCATTAATTTTGCTGAGTGAAGCTAAGTAAAAAAAGTATTGTGTAATTTTGTTTTGAAATTAGAACTGCGCTTGTCGCTGTAATGGCACGGATCTCAAAATAAGACCACGAGCGCACTGCAATTAAAAGAAGTCTCGGCGGTGCACACTTACCGATGCCTGCTTTTTCAGCAAATAAATCGCTTTAGAAACGGCGTAAATAACGGCTTGAAAACTTTTGCCTTCACTACTTCAATACTATGTTTACGTGTTAATTTATGATATCGTAGAAGATCTTGCAGATCATATCTTGGAAGATTTAATATTATTTTTTTCAGTTTTAATTTTCTTTTCTGCGACTTTCATACTTCAAATCTTTCAAGTTTCATTCGTGCAAGTTTCAAGAGTGACACTCGTGCAGGGAATATCTCTCTAGACCCTCTTTTGTTACTAATGAAAGAATGATTTATTTAGACGGAATAAATGGCAACGTGTTCACAATAATTCCACTCAAGTATTGTAAGTTGAAGCAGGATTCGAGTGCTCTTGTTGATTGCGGTGAAACATTGATCGGAAGTTAGACCTGCCTGAGCGTAGTTGAAGAACTTTAGTTTAATTCTGTTTATGATCTTTAAGATTACATTGTGCGTTAGCTGAAAAAGTAAAAATCTCATAAGTAAATCCATAAATAAAAGGTTATGTTAATTTTTCACATTGAACTTTATTGATAATATTTAATATTTTTTTCTCTTTTGAATTTCAGAGCCTACATTGCAGATCTCACACCAAGCATCACCCTTTTTCACTCAAAACTAAAACGCCGTAGCACGTCATTTGAAAATTTCGTCAATGGATTGTTATTATAGCGATGGTATGCATCTAAAATATTTTGATAAAACAATATCACGCATACTTTAAACATTGCTGAATACCTGAGTGGTTGCCATACCCGCTTTGCGATTGCCGGCTAATGGCAAGAGAGATGGGCCTAATCAGCGATCTTAAAAGCTCACTAAAAACCAGCCCCGTATCCTGTATCTGGCCTGAAAAACTCAAACATATAATACTAGTTTAAAACACTGCTTCTACGTAATCCTGTTATAAAAACCCATAGTTTTGATGCTAGTCTTTAATTGTATATAATTTATTGGTAGGCAGAATTATGCAAAAGAACACTTGCAGCAATTTGTACAATCTCGCAGTTGTCAGTTGTGATCGAAAGTTTTCACTTGAAAAGTCTAACTCTGCGTATGAAGATCATTTTTGTATGGATGTGAAGAGCATTTTAGGCATGAAAAATTACTTTAAATTTATCAGGTATCAATCAATAGGGATATTTGTTTAGAGAAATTGGCACGCAGATGGTTCCTCGAAATTTCACTACTTTTATTTGGTCCAAAGTCAATTTTTCTATTCATTTATGCCATATTTAAATTCTAGTATGGAATAAATGCAATTTGACTGAGTTTAATAAATGCGAAGCTCCTGCAGAGCGATATTACGCATAAAAATTTACTTTGAAAATTTACCGTAAAATTGTAACCCTGCTCAAAATGTTAAAAGTGCTTGGTATGTATACGAAAATGTCCAGAAGTATATTATTGTACGATTTATAAATGAGATTAGAGTATTAATATTCGTTATTTATAATGAAAACATTTGCATTTTCTTAATGGACCCAGCCAAGTGATGCGGCTTCCATTGTAGGGAAACTCTAACTTACTAACAACTCTTTGATGATCTGACCCAGAAGTAAACTATTATGCTAATTTTTTTAATAAATGCCGCCACGACACAGACATTACAAAGTCAATTTATTAATTAATTTGAAGAATTACGGAATTACTTTGACAGCTGAAATGCTGAAAACTAAGCATGCATTTTATTTTATCGTTTGACTGTAAATATGAGCAGGGCACATTGATATCTCTTTTAAGAATAATGTCTCTTAATCTATCGTCAACTCAAATGGGCGATTGATCAGATACAGATAGTTAAATATCTGTTCTAATTACCGTAGAGTTACGAACTTGTAGGCAACAACTAGTTACGTACGAACCTGATATTTCAACATGTGTTTTTACTTCATTAATATCTTAAGTACGAGATGCACAAAATGCATCTTATATGCTGATATTGGATATTTTTTTCTCTTCTGACTCGCTGATACGAGTTTACTTGCTGGTCACGAGAATCGCAGAGATCAATACGCTGAGGTCACGATTAGCGTAGATTTCGACAAGCTTGGCTAACAGAAAGCTGAGGTCATGACTGATGGTCATGGAAATTGCAAAGATCAGTGAACTGAGGTCGCGATTAGCGAAGATAGACACCAACTATTTCGGAGCAAGACCAGATATCGACCATTGGCTCATGAGACCAGCGAAGCAATTCGATTGGACGCGTGTTATGCTTGACTTGCTGAAAATTAGCAATTGTACTGGCAGAGATTAAAAAGATTCCAACTTATCTAACAAGTGGAATAAAAATCAATCTAAGAAAGACCGCTAATATTTACCATGGAATATTGACCATGAATACAATTAGTGCCAAAAATAAACAGAAAGTGAATTAAACGACGTCCTCAATGTTTGCTTTGGAATATTGGCCATGAATACAATTTGAGCCAAATCAAATAGAACCAAGCAACTCTAATGTTTGCAATGAAACATTTCTCATGAATAATTTTCGGTCCTAATTATATAATTTTGAAAAGTTAGACTCAATCAGCTATGAAAATTTTATGTTAATAAAAACTTAGAAATATCGAAGTAATTGCGTACCAAAGTGACCTCAAACTGATGTGTAACTAATCAAAAATTAGTTAAAACTTGCCGAAACTAATCGAATTTCAATTGTGGTTTAGATCAAAAGAATCAGTATATAACTCTAGATAATGAGAACTCATTCTTAAAATGAAAAATTATGAACTGAGAAAATGAACTGAATTATTATAAATGCTTGATATTGCGATAAATGCATGTTATATTGCGGGATTTTAAATTTATTTTGAATAATAGAAACTCGAGTATACCCACAGCTGATGAAGTCGGACTGAAATTTGACCACAAATGTCCGCTTGTCTGAGATCATGAGGTACAGGATAGTTCTGAAGGTAATGAGGTACAGGATAGTTCTGAAGGTAATGAGGTGCAGGATAGTTCTGAAGGTAATGAGGTGCAGGATAGTTCTGAAGGTAATGAGGTGCAGGATAGTTCTGAAGGTAATGAGGTGAACCAAACTTGAACGGAACGAATCGTAACACGATTTGTACCTCAGTTGTCTTTTTTATTAATTTGGAGTTAAGCAATATGAAACTTCAAACGAAAATAGACGTAAATGCAAATGCCCCATTTCATTATTTCGTAGTCAGTCAGTGTTCCAATCATTCTTTTTTTTTATACTGCGAAGCTCTAGAGCTGCTCAGAGGCCTGCAATACCTTCAGATCAGTGACAACTTTCACCTCGACTTCCAACTCGTTAAGAAATATTCGGTTATATAAATTATGGTAACGACAAAACAGTAACATGAGAAACATTCACAGGAATTTTAATTCTTATTACATAAAGTATAAAAAACCAATCGTCAAAAAATTGGCCTGAAAATATCAAGTAAAAACTCAACGGAGAAGCACGACGTAATTTTTACGTGGTGTTGGCAGGGATATCCGACTTTGGGTGAGGCTGAAGTAAAGCGTAATTGCAAAGGATCTTCAATTCTTTTACGCTGAGCTGAGCCCAGAGCGCATACCTGATATGCATCACAAGTCAGCTTAGACTTGCAATTTCACATTTTGGTTCACTGAATTGATGCAGGACCAAAAGGTGCAGCTAGCTGGTGAAGTGGTAAGGTCAATATGTCATTAGTAAGGGACTCGAAACCTGTACAGTGTACATAGGACGCTGACACTTGTTCAAACAGCGGCATGTGGAACAACTAAATTTGGTAAGTCGCGAGTTTGGAGGCAGAACCTCAGTTAATAACTTATGAAAAGAATCTATGTGCATGATTAAAATAAAATGAAAGAGAGATGAGTCATATTCAGCTTGTTTTTTATTTCTAAAATATAATCTTTTTCCTTTGCACATTTAGAAAATGATCTTCAAAGGATTGCATTAAAACTAAGATATTAAATTTAGAAACCTATGCTAGCTAGTACCGGTAAATGGATGTCAAAGTTCTAGTTTATGTTTGCCGTAGATTTTTTCCTAAGCCTGTTTGCTTCAAAAGAAACATTTCAAATCGGTTTGAACGCCTTTTTGATGAGATCCACAAGCGCTGTAGTGCTGGAAGACAGCCAGAGTAAACTATTGAGGTTTAACGAAGCGGTGCTACGGCACATGAAGTAACGAACTTCGATCATTCATTTCGCTTCAAGCCTTAAGAATTTCCGAAGCCAAACCGCAACACTGATGACCTTTCTGGGATATTCTGCGTTTCAGGAAGCCCTTATCAGAATTGCATTTAATAATCAATATATGGGGAGACCCGTGTAAACGGCACTCCTAATAATTTAAAGAAATGTCTTTTACTATAAAAATGTAATATGCGAACTAAATGAATTTGAACTGAATAAATTAAAATGATGGCCAATAGAGAAATGGTAAATTCTACCCCGATTATCTTGACATTGAAAGATGAACTGCTTACTTGTTAAGAATATAAATTATAATGACTTGTTTTCAATGTAGGAGAGTTTCGACGCATTTATAATGACGTCTTTGAAGCTAATTGAATAAAATAAGACACTAAAATCTTTATCTTAACCGTACAGAACGAATCGATCAGTCGCATTTTTGAAATTATGGATTAACGCCGATGTCGGGAAACATGTCATTACGAACGGAAATGTTAATATATTCGCATTGACTTTCTTATGCAAGACGTTAATTTTGTTGCGAGGGTAATTTTGAACATCTCGCTGAAATTATTGCGCTGTAACAGCGGCCAGCATACATTGAGCGTAACGCTAGACTATAACCTATTAGCATTAACCTACCATGTTCATCGTACTCATCGCGGTTCAATAACAGGAGATTAAATACCGTCAGATATTAAGCCTTCATTCAACAACGAGAAAGAACAACAGCGCGTGTATGAACAGAAGTCAGGTCAAGACTTCGAATGTCCTTCTGCAGGAGAGATAGAATCCTATTACTAACTCATATTATACAAATAGTTCGTACCTAAAAGATGCAATATATAAAATATAATAATAATTTTTGACATCTATGCAGGTTCAGCTTCACAGTAATTGAACAGATATTAATTCGCAGAATGCATGACACTATTCTAATATGACACCACTAATTAAGAATTTAAAAGCAAAGAAAGTCCTCAAAATTCATATCTTTTCGGAGACCAGCTCCATCATCAGTTTGTAGAATCTAGAATCACAAATCAGAAGTCACAAATTATTATATTGAAAGCACAGTCAATCTTCATATTGTGCTGGTAAACAATTTCACAATCGGTTCTTTCTTTAGATATAAAGATATGCTCCCTGTTCATATGCGATCGTCCCTGGTTTATCAATATTTTTGTGCACAATGTGCATCTGCGTACGTCGGGGTGACGTCACGCAATCTTTATTCCAGGATCGCTGAGCATAAGGGCAGGAGTTGTAGGACCGGACAGTTGCTATCGCGCCCACCTCATTCGGCTGTGCGCGCTCACGCCGAGCAGTGTGATGTCCCTATTTCTGACAGTGACTTTAGGGTGTTAGCTTCCACCTCAGGGACTTCCGATTTGCGCATTTTAGAATCACTGTACATCTTTACACTTAAGCCCAGTTTGAATTCAGCTGCTAGCTCCTATCCCCTTCAAATTGTTAATAGATAGTTTTTTTTTTCCGTCTATTAGTTGTAAATTTAGGTTTTTAATTTTGTTCGGTGCTTTCAATGTATTAATATGTGACTTCTGATTTGTGATTCTAGATTCTACGAACTGACGATAGAGCTGGTCTCCGAAACGTATTCTATAAAGATATGAATTTTTGTGGACTTTTCTTTGCTTTTAAATTCTAAGTTAATTTGCGATTTAAGCAAACAAGTGATATTGACACCACTAATATTTCACACTATAGGGTCTATCCGGCAACATCGTCCAGATGCTTGACCCATTTCGAGTAAAAACGTCCATATTAAACACTATTAAAATGCCAATATCTATTCTCTATAACGTCATAAATAAATTATTGTAGATTATATATACCAATTAAGCTTTTCCCATTTAGTATTGGGCAAAATTGATTTCCTTGGAGTAAATTTCCCACCAGGTTAATTGATGCCTCTACCGTGTAATTAATTTTATCTGCATTGAACTGTTCCGTTAAAAAAACTACCATTTAACTTATTTTATGAATGAAAACTCACGTACCGATGGATTTAAATGATGAATAATGTATGCTTAAATTCCAATTTTACGAGAAATTGAAATTATTAAGTTACTATCCGAGATAATTCGCGTTTCAATGATAAGTTCCCGATATATCTTCCTACAACTTTCATGAAAGTTCAAAATTCGATAATTTCCATTCCTTTCTCTGCGCTGGCTTAATAAATGATTATATTCACTCCTCGTAAGAACTTACAGTGCATGCAGTAGAAAATCGCATATGTAGCGGCCTAAGTACTCGTAACTGCCTAAGTACACGTAGCGGCGTATATACTCATAGCAGTCAAAGTACACACAGCGGCTTAATTACACGTATAGCGGCCAATTTCTCGCAACTGATTAGTGCGTTTAGATTGACAAGCCGTCAGAGACTGACAAAGTAGTAATTTTGGCAGTAAAGTCCCAGGTCCCTGTTAGCCTGAACGTATTTCAGCGCCTAGAATGCATACGGCGGCACATGGACGTGAGGCTGGAGTTTGGCGAGACATTTGCATCGCGTCTCGTAATGCGGAGCTCGTTGGTATGCATAGCGGCGCCTGAGAACGGCTTAGAACTCGTGTCGGCTGTCCCGCGCACGTACGCTGCGGTGCGATAAAAACATTGACACTAATGATGACGTCGTTATATTCTTGCCGTGGTACTAATTATGTTGTATTGGTTACCATGATATTAATTACGTTGTATTGGTTGCCATGATACTAATTATGTTGTATTGGTTGCCATGATACTAATTACGACGTCGTTATGTTGGTTGCCATGATACTAATTCAGGTTTCCTTAATGCCACTGTCGAGACGCAGCGCATCACTTGAAAAAAAAAACTCCCGTCGATCCAGCTTCTTCCTCACAGAACTTTTCTCAAGTTAGATCATAAAGTCAGTTTTTTCGGAATTGTTGAGTTTCTCGCCTCGAAAAAGCTTTAAATTCTTGAAAACTTGTGAAGTTTGGGCCGATGCTCAGGAGATGCCGCAGGTCATGCATTGTTCATGCGAAGCCTACGAATTGCGACTTGTAACTTGCCCAGCTGGAAAATATCCGAGAGTCTAGGGCGGCGATCTAGATAATTTATGAGCGTCTAGGAGCTTCGGGAGATGATCTTGAGGATATATGAGCTTCTAGCAACTAAATTTCCTTAAAGACTGAATTCATATAATTCATCAAAACGGAGTGGAATCCGATGCACGGATTTAGTTTATCGGACTGAATAAATTTAATGCATCGAAACGGAGCTCGTAGTTCACGAAACTCGATAAACATGAAAAATATTCTTAGATAAGTGGCCTCTTATCAAAAATAAGCTATTATCATGTGTTTATCCCCAGAAACCTTTTCATATTTCAGGCATCGAGATAGTTGAAAAATTCATCCGTTGTTACGAGAGGATAGAGCAAGATTAGTTATCAAGTTATCCTAAGAAATATTTTTTGTATCAATAGTGAGAATAAATATCAGCAAAAAAATTCAACGACAGCGTAAGTGGCTTATTCATAGTATCTAGATATTTGTCTCACCAATACCTTTTTAAAGAGATAGTATTTCACGCGAAAATTCAGTGGTTCTACTGAAAACTCACACAGAGAAGCATCCGATGACAACTTTGACAGCGCAGTATCGGTATTCAATACAAATGCTCACTGCGCCTGCTGTTCTCCAACAAAATGTGATCAGCAATAAATTTTTCGTAGTCACTCTTGATAATCTTGCCAACACGAAACCCGATAGGAAAAATCTTTCCTGCTTCATCCCGGAAAACAGAATCAATTTGGTGACGTCGACGACTCAATGACCTCATCCTGAGTGACTCAGCCGATCTTTGCCTCGCTACTTAACTTAATTTTCTGAGAAGTGCTCAATTTCTGAGCAAATTTTTCGGCCTGACGAAGTTAACATTCACGTCAATCTCACAAAATATTAACAAACGGCCGCTGTGTTCGAGATAACAGAAGAAATTTTTGAGAAAGTTGGCTGTGCTCACGCATAAGCCGAACAATTGCAACAGGAAAAATTTCAAATTTTTGTTATTCTAAGAAGTATAATAAAGTTTTAGTATAGTAGAATTGATAATACATTTGCTCGAATATTAATATTTGTTTTTCAGCCATTGAGTCAAAGCGTCTGGGTTTGTTAATTTAAACGATAATAGCAATATTATCTTCAACGATATATTTAAACTAGTTTCGTATGATTTTCATTTAGTTTAATAAAAAAGGCAATTCTCGTCCAGCTTTCATGATTGTTGACGTCTTCAGTCAACACTGAACTCTGATCTGAACACAGGAAACAGTCATTTTTTATAGCAAACATAACTTAAGACTAGAAAATAATCAAATCAAACTAAAGTGACATAATTCTCTAGAATGTTGTATAACTATTATATTTAATATAATTTAATTTACTATGATTAGTGCGGTGAAAAAGCCTAGCAAAACAAAGACTAGCAATGACCCCGAGGATGCATAAAGGCAGGAAAATGTTATTTACCGACAGATTTTCATTCAAGTTTTGCGCGTTAGCACCTGTGATAAGACGCAATGTTTTGTGGGAGAATTTAATTTAATTATCCCCGGAATGAGATTACACAAGAGCAGATATACTCTGTGAGAGTCAAATGGAATAGGTGATTGGTGGGCCGGAACACGCACACAGGAAATAAAGGAAAAAATCTTAATGCTAATCAATGCGCCGATTATGGAACAAAAATGAATAATGTTAATCGAAGTGCCTAATTTTAAATTTGATTTGATTTAATTTAATTCCTTTAAAATTATTTTGAATAAAAATCATATATAGATTTAAATAAAATTTATAAGCCTCAAGTTTAATTAACTAATATTTAATGAAATAAGTTAAACTAAGTATTTATATTAAATTAGATATTCAAATAAAAAATATTTATTTGAATATTTATTTCATTATTATTTATTTAATTAATATTTAATTGAAAATATAAATAAGTAATATGTATTTATATATTAAATAAATAAATAATTATTTGAATATTTAATTAATTATTATTTATTTATTATTTTTAAATATTTATTCAGGTCAGATCTGTGAGGCAAAGTTGAATGAAAGTAGAATGATCTTCTCGCATTTCTGAAGCCCCAACAACCCACAGCATGATATTTTCTAAGCCAAAATATCTTCCACTGTCGAGCAATGATGTAATATATAATTGTGATGTAATATATGAATCGATTCTACAAGATTTGCTAACATGGAACAGGTTTCTTCAGTGGAAATTTATAAGATAATTTTAGTCATGTTTCATGTCAGCCACACGTGCACGTTGCAGAGGCTTCAACGTTTGCCCATGCACCTGGAGAGCGATCAGTCGGTCCGTGAAAAAACAAAGCAATTCAAGTCTATGTCAAACGTTATGTTTAGATCATTCTTTTGTTTTTATGTCAAACTAATGTCTATGTTGTTAGGGGAGAGCATAAATTTGGGACGCAGTATAGACCCCTGCATAGCCCTTGCCCACAATAATTCAATATCTATTCCTTTCCGCTCATCAGTAATTATCATCTGATCGTAACAATTTTTCCATTTTGATTCAAAGTTTTCAGCACGTTAGGTTTTACAGACATCCGGGATTCATTCATGTTTAAGATGGGTCGCTTGTCGAAGACCACCACTGCCCTGGATGTAATGAACTATCATGATTCCTGCCTTCCGGAACGTAGCCTTCAGCACTTCAAGCCGTCCGTATCTAAGCCGTAGGTCGAACCAGCCCTCGGTCGAACGGCCACTCGTCGAAGGACGATAAATTTTGGAACAGAACTTTGCTTTCTGAAACTTAACCCTAGATACGGTGAACGTAAATTTACGTAATTCAACGATGCCCGGAAGTCAGATTCGATCCGCGGCCTGGTGGTGCACGGTAGTTTTTATGTCAGGCCGGAGGTGGACAAAGCCGAGTGGTTCACGGCTGATTGGTGGATGTCCGGAGAGATCCAAGGCGTTCGATTCAGGGCTTGTTGGTGCACAAAATTGTTGGTGCACGGCTGCGCTCCCTTTTAGATTCTAGCTGGAATGGACTGCACGGCACAGAGCAATAGTTAATAAACAGTGTTTGAAAAAATATATGAAAATTCTCGGTGTATTTTATACGTACTAAACATGCAAGACAGTGCTTGAGTTGCGACAGACGTAACTCCCAGCATGACCCAGTAATATCAAAATATTAATAAATTTAACAAACCTTCCGGAATTCTCGTTCGATTGGACGTTTACTTCCATGTAACAATTCTCAAGCCTAACCAAATTAAAGTTAGGATTAAGCTTCGATAGCTTTTTTTATTGTACAAGTTTTTTTTCATGCTTAACTTCGCTTCCGCAACTGAAAGGTAACTTTAAACTTTAAGCATGCTTCTACTCGTAAATGAAGCTCCGTTTAACTTAGGAACGAATGCACATTTATCTCAGAGATAAATGTGCGGGGCATCCAACCAATTGGATCATTCATTGTTCGGGCATATTTGTTGTAATAGTTACATCAGCTCCTTTTAGTAAAATAAGTAGTTAAGATTATTATTAATAAAATACTTTTCATAGCCTCAATTTTCAAGGGAGTCTTTAATAAATTCCAAGTCACGAACAGTTTCGGTGCCTGCTGCCGGCACTCGTAGGAACTTTAGAACAGGCGGCGTCCCAATGTGACAGACAAAAAATTCTACCAGTCAAATTAACGCAGCTTCACACACCTAAGGAAGTTCATTCGAAATTCAAGTCACAAATCATTGTCGGTTCAAGTTTCCTGAAGCGAGTTTAAAAATTCATTTAACTTGAAGCTGTGTTCTTGAGCAGCTCGAGGAGGAGCCGTCGGCCGGAAATTATTTAACATTTGCACTTCGAAAGTCGGGGGCGGCGGCTAGCTGTAATTAGGGGGCGAATGCTGCCACGCGCTGCCGTGTGGCGCAATGTCGGTGACTTATGTGGCGCATGGATGACGTGGCGCATTATGTGGTATGTGATGGATGACGTGGCGCATTATGTGATGGATGCCGTGGCGCATTATGTGGTGGATAACAGGGCGCATGATGTGATGGATGACGTGGCGCATGATGTGATGGATGCCGTGGCGCATTATGTGGTGGATGACGGGGCGCATTATGTGCTGGATGCCGTGGCGCATTATGTGGTGGATGACGTGGCGCATGATGTGATGGATGACGTGGCACATTTCTGCGCTGCTTCGGACATGGGTTGGCAACAAGAGAATAGATAAAATAGTAAACCCTGGCTCCGGTATCAAAGATTAATTAAGACTGAATGGGTCCGCTTGCAGTTGCTGAGAGGAAAAATTCTAGGTTCGGGTTGCACTTTGTCAGGAGGCAAAATTAAGGTGTCACTTTCAAAAGGAGTAATAGACGAATTTCACGGGTACTATGTTGCATATGGTTTAACATGAGGACAGGTATTCGTTGACTATGTGAGGGATAAGTAAAGGCTCATTCTATCTTCAACATATCTTGTTATTATAGGTGGCATGTTAGAGCCAATACAAAGGTAAAGGTTGGTAAACGGTTAAGACTTCGACCGTCAGGCCGACGCTCCTCTTTCAAGGAGTGTTACATCGACGCGGTTGTGCAAGCTTCTGGGGGGCTTATTAAAATGCTCAGCCATTTTATAGACAGAGTACTTTCGCTCATAGTCGAATTTCGTAATAACGGTCTTTCACGTGATGTTGTTGATGTCTGTCTCAGTATCTAGGATTTCATCAATCTCTTCGTTTCAGTGGCAAAATTTGCTTCTCAATTTTAGATTCTCTAATCTTATAGTATAATTAGAATGAGATGATGGACGCCTGACACCTTCCCTCTACAGGAAGACTTTCGATCGTCCCCCTTCTTATCATACAAATTTAAAAAGTAAAAAACATCTTCTCCTGAACCTCTGGTCAAAATATCTAAAGTCCTGGTTCATATCGTATTTCATACCTTAAGTATACTGTAACAAAAATCGTAATAATAATTTATTAATACAGTATATTATGATACAGTTTCTTCTCTCAACAGTATGAGAACCGAAAGATGAGCACGAAGGATGGGCAATAAACTAGTCCATCTCCAACAAAATTTGAAAAAATCACAACGGGTTTCTTTTCAACACCTTATGATATTCAACTTTTAAATGGCTTTATGTCATCAGAAGCAAAGTTTTTAATCATTCGCCAACAGTTGGATCAGAACCATGATGGATCTACAATATAGCTCTGGTGATCTACAATAGTACAATGGTTTCCTTTCTGAGCTATAATGCACCTGCTTAAAAATTTTGCACCCAACAATTAATTTAAAATTGTTGATATTAAAACTGGAAAAATTGAATTTTCCTAACATGTTAATTAATTATTGTCATATATTCAGAGAACAAAAAAAATTCTGCCGTGTATGGTAAGGAAAACTGATGCAAAAAAATCCACTAACGATGGATGCAACGCTCATCCTCAATTGACCCAAAAGCCAATATCTGAAGAAATATACCGTACAATTGTTCAAGAAAACGCTACGACAGAAAGTTCTTGAGTGAGAGCTCCTGCGCCGGAGGACGAACAAGACACGGAAGCTTAGAAGAAAGGATCAAACCTCGCGTCTGACAAAGGACCAGACGAATAGGAACGCGTAAAAGAACAAAGCTTCAGCCTGAAGCTGCGAAGGTGCAAAGGGCTTAAGGCCGATATAGAACTCAGCGTCAGAGTTCAAGGAGCTATTGTACTGCAGCTGAGAAACTGCCTTGCTCTGCAGCCTCTGTCGCACCAATACAGGGAATAGCGACTTTTTAAGAATTTAAATTTCCCTTGGAAATAACACGTTAATAGCTTGCCACTTATAGGCGTGTAGTCACATGTAAGCTCAGTTCAAAAGCGAAAAAACTTACGCGGCACCCATGAAAATTGTTATGTCAGGAGGTAGTGGCATTGCAGGTTTTTAAGTTTCACTATCTTAATATTGATGGACGTGCTGCACGAGGTAATAATAATGCGGTAATTAACTGCTTCTTTAACAACCTGCGGCGAGGGTCGCGAGTAAAATCAGTTCATAACCTCAAGGCATTCATGAAGGGAAATGCCGTCACTGCTGGCTCATGAATATGAATTGATAGCGAGGCCCATGTCTTATGAGAAGAGCTACTTAATTTGGTAGGTTCTGCCAGCACAGATTGGATGTTTAAATTTATTTTGTTGAATTCACCGTTGTACAATGTTATTCAGAGATAGACTCATTCACAGGCTAATGAAAGATTACTTTGAAAATACAATTTGACAGTTTTGTACAAAATTGGCTTTGAAATTATTTCTTCGTTTATTAAAATTGTTCAAGTTCTTGATTGTTTTTTTCTGATAGAGATGAAGCTGCTAACTTGGAAAGATTCAAGATTAAATCTAAAATGTATGAGCCTTTCTTTAAAAAATCGCCCGATATAATGCGTAAGCTATTATATATGTGTCGATGTCGACATAAGAAATCTCCAGGAAATGTCGTCGCTATCATGAACTGTTGTGTCGACAGAGGACTCGTATTTTGACGAGCGCTGCGCCGGAAACGAGGAAGTTTTTGTGTCGTAAACCCTAAAGATTTCTGTGGCCGAGAGGCTTACTTGATGGCCTCGTGATCGATTCATTTGAAACAAATCGCGCCATTTGTGCCGGCATTGCGGAACATTTACTTCACAATTCTGAGATATGACGTCGTCTGCTGCAGTGGACTGGTCTGTTTCGGACGACGATGCATTTCTTTTTTATATCATTTTTGCTGCGACAGAAATTGATCTTCGATTTAAAGAACTGCTGACGTCAGTTAATCTCCTTACGCGTATATGAGCAGAGTATCCATTTGGAGAAACGATATATCCATCTCGGCATCTTCATCTTTGTGGCATTTCTATGATGCCCATATAATTCGAATAGCAGGTTTGACAGGTATTTTAGCGAATATGTAATATATTCACCTTCCTCCGATTTGGATTTCAGTAAATCTTCTTGCTCTAAATAATATCTGGCGTAAATAAACAATTTTTTCTTGTATACATCAAGAAGTCCGACAAAATTTTCTCGTATATTATAGCAATGTTAAATAAACTAGACCAAAATAAAAGCAAATATAAACCAATATTTAAACCCTCTATAAGGGTGAGTTTATAGGGTGCATCCACATTGCACTTTGTTTCACAATGTGAACTGCCGTCTAATTTCATCATTACGATAGTATTCTTTAAAACGCATCGATCGTAAAATGACGTCGTCATACATCTCTTACGTCAATCTCATCCGACCATTCAATCTTTCTTCCACCCAAATATATTATAACTTCCAGTTTCTGCGACCCAAATATCACACTACAAATGACTTCTTGGACAAAAACATCATACCACAAACGTCCTCGATATAATACAATTCGCTCCAAGGCACAATAATTGGTCGATACTACAATAATCCAGAAACGAATCAGCACAACAATAAAAGTATCCTGACACAGAAGCATCCTGTGAGATGAGCATCTTACGACACAAGCATCCTGCGACACTGGAATCTTACGACATACACATTCTGTGACTCGACTATCCTAAGACATAGTACCACCACCAAAACAGAAAGCACCAACACCTTACAACCCCAACAACACCGATCGAGCAGCAACAGGTTACGACCCAAATATCATAAAGCAGCAACATCTTACAACCCAAACATCACAGAACATCAACATATTGCGACCCAAACATCACAGAGCACCAACAAGTGCCCAGTTCGCAGGATCAGCAAGTCGCCTGTTCCAGCAAAGTAAGTTTGTTGTTGCGTCTTCAACAGAAGAACTTGAGGCTGACTCGTGTATTGACAAGCTTCGTAGCTGCGACAAGCAACATCGTGGAATTGGTCAAAGATTTCTAGATAGTATGTTTCGACCACACAAAATCAATAATTTAAATAATGAAACTTTACGTAAAATTTGTGAAATTTTTTACTTATTAAATCGACATAGACGGTAATTTCTGTGCGTAATTTCAGTGAAATATGAGTAAATCAATGTATCTGTGAGAAAAGTTTTGATTCGCTATTTCTGTTTAAATTTAAACTTAAATGAAAAGCTATTTCTGTTTAAATAAAGGATAATAGAGAACTCTGTCACAAATTCGCCCGCAATTGAGAAGCTTAAACATTGCGATGAAAATCGCCCCCTTTTGTTATTTGTTTCTGTTCATATTTTTAGATGTGGAAACCACAAAATGTCAAGAACCATTACATTTTGCGGCATTCTCTACAAGACACGCAATCTAGGAAAGAAAATTCCCACTTCACATTTGACTGAGATAAATGCTGCTAGCTGCCGTCCAAAAATCCATGCTAATCGTACTGAATCTCCACGGCACAATTTCCACCGAGTCAAAATATTCATTGCTTGGTCTTCACACTTATTCACATTGGAGCAAAACGACGAGATAAATCACGCAGTCGCTAAATGTTGCCCTCATCTCCCGTAGACTTTTTTAGAGGTATAGGAAAACCTTTTTCCGACTAAGACAAAATTTGTCAGGTTTTGACTCAAAGATGTAATGAAAGCTTTGGCATAAAAATCCATTCAAGCGTTATGAGCGATGAGAGAAAGACAGTTTTCTGACAGTCTCGACGGTCATTCTCTTCCCATGGGATAAGATGAATATTTACAGCGAATAATTATGTTCCTCAAGAAATGCGTTAGGATTATAGAGTTTTTGAAGGCTGGAAGAAAAAATCAGCAGCGTGAAAACTTCAAGAACGTCGGCTGATTCCCTCACTGAAGGTCTTTTGAGGTCGAGCGGCGCCTGGGGGACTCGTAGAGGCTTGAAAATATTTCAAATCTTTCACCCAAAATAGAGACGGATTAAAATATTTGGACTGATGGCTGAAGCTAACCTAGAACTCTATAACTTAAGAATGCAAGATGGAATTTTCAGCATATGTATACATTCCACTAATGAAAATAATTTGGTGCAATTTATATATAGTGGCTCCTGTTAACTTCAACGGATGGATTCAACTCTAAATGTTCATCTGGTATATTTTGGCTCCAGAAAAGCTGATATTATTTCGAGCAAAATTTAATATAAAACCGCAGAGGTTAATTAGCTTTTAAGGGCTGAATGGAATAAAATAAATAGGCTTCTTTTAATTGCATTGCATACTTCACTCGTTGGCGTGGAGTGGCCAAAAAATTAGCGATGCGTTTGGATATTCCTGTACATTGCGTTAATTACGATGGATCTTCACACGATTCGGCCGCCATCAACACACTTGTTAAAAATGTCAGCCCTCGTCATATATTGCGCACATTCATCGATTTTAAACTTTCGACTGTCGTAAAGAATTTAAAATTATTTTGCAATGAAAAAGCTTTATATTTTTCAATTTGAAATATTCAGCGCTGGCTTAAATAATGATTTGGCCTTAATAACTGTCAATTTGTTGCTTGATATTCACGGCTATAATGATAAGGAAAATTTTGCTCATATGTGCAACGACGACTACGAACTGAAATGTAACAACTGAATAGAAGTGTAAATTTTATCGCATGCGGCATAAATAATTATTATCCATCGAACACACGGTTGGTAATCACAATTATTCATTACACTTAATGAACTTGTGTTTGAATTCATTCCTCCCGTATATGAATAATTATTATTCCTAAAATATGTTTGGTAACTTTTTTGCTACTAGCTTAATGCTAAACTAAATTGATGTTTGGGCACATAATATTTGTTCAAAATATTTTAAGAATTTGTTTACTTCATAATCATCGAAGTTTTATTCCGTTTCCACCCATCATCTTCGACCCTCAAATTTTTGTGGCGGCAACGAACCGTCTGTCGAGGACTGGCGTAAAATGCATTCACGTGAGGCCGGAGAGAACATCAAGCAATCTTTGATCTTATTCTAAAAAACACGAAATTTTCTGCCCTCGGGTGAAATTGAGCTGTTATAAGTTTCAGGTGATAATTGTGTCGTTTATATGTCTCGTGGAAGACACTGTCTGACGCATTCATTTCAGAAAGAAAGCCGAAGATGTCAATGCTTTAATTAAAAACACGAAATTTCCTGTCCGCGGTTGAATTTGAGCTGTTATATAAGTTTAATGTGAAAATTGTGTCCTGCGGAAGTTGCTGACTGGCGCATTAATTTCAGGAAGAAAGCCGAAGATGTCAATGCTTTATCGAAGCATTATAGATCTTTTGGGTTTCTCCTAAAGAAGAATTATTTCAGCGAGGCTGGTCTATGCCAAGCTGCCTTACAGCTTTATAAATCAGCTCTGATGACAAAAACCGAAAACTGCGGCGTCGAACTTATGCTGCCAATGAATGGTCGTCCATTTCCGATGAGGACGAAAGATGGTTCCTCAATCGAAGTAGAATTAGAGTCGAAGAAAATGGCGGGGTATTTGGAAGAATTTTAGACAACGTTTATGAGGGAACGGTAGAAAGGTAAAATCATTGAACAATTTTTCATGCAGATTGATGACAAAATATGTAAAGTTGAATTCTTCGAAATATTTCTTTATAGCACAAATCGATGCCGAGGCAATTTTAGCCTTGAAACAATACAGGCAGAATTTGCATCAAGGGAGATATGAAGTATAAAAATGCTATACAAAATGCTTCTAGAAACAAATACCTTAAGCAATTTAGTTCAAAATAGACAGCTAGAGATAGCAGATAACATTTTCCTATAAAAGCAATATTTTTAAGTTTACAGCATCAGTAAAAATGTAACGGGTTCAAGTTACAAACGAGAAATACCAAAACTTTCTTCTAATTTGTTAGTTGGGACTATAGAATGTCAGAATTAAGGGTCCTAATAATGACACTATTATTATTAACTTTACTAAGGGTTGGTCACACGGTACTCACCGATGACGGTAGCGAGGATCATGAGGGCGAGTACGGTGGCCGTGACCACGGTCCTGACGGTCTCCTGGCTGGCCGTGAGTCCGTACTCCGCATGCACGTCATCACTTGCGTTGCTCCAGGAACAATTGCTCCAGTTCCCGAAACTCCCATTTTCCCACTCGGTAAAGTTGTTCATTTCTATTGAAATGTTGCCGATGTCGCTGAAGTTGGCCATTGTGCTGATGTTTGCCAGGAAATGGTCCTCTGAGAGTGGGGCCCATCTTTGAGTTGCACCTGAAGCTCGAGAAGTGATATCTCTTGTTGAAGTTAGAGGCTGTGGTGGTGATTGAGATATTGAATGACGTTGGGATACTATGGAAGACAGTGTTGGTGACCAGCTTGATGTTGATAATAGCTGTGTGGACAATATATGCGTGGGTGATTTTGGTGTTGAAAACAACAACTGAGGTGGTGGTGATGGACCTTTAACTGAATATGGCGTCAACTCTGACGTAGTTGGGGATAATTGGAAAGTCGTAGAATTAATTGTTCTTGTGGTAATGTGAAAAAGAAAAGGACTAGAATTTGAATAGTGTCCGGGAGTAGGATTGCTCCCGAACCGGAATAGTTGCGAAGCTAGCAAAGCATCGTTCGCCGCGTCTTTCGGAACTCGGGGACTGAGAAAATTATAGAGGATGTCCCAATCGTGAGAGCTTCTATATGCGCTGTCGGAAGCTGAACTTATTGCAGGCAAATGTGAAGAAGAGACAAAACTGCGGAATGATTCTGCTTCCGATGAAAAACTGAAGAAAGGTTCAGGCATGGCACTTGAAACCAAAGGACTAATCAAGATTGAGGTGACCACTCTGTATCATTGCGGTCGTTGGCCTTTTCGTTTATAAAACTAATAAAACTTCCTAAATTCACTCAATAAATTATGCAACATAAAAAATACCATTAATAAAACTGATGGTGTTACACTACTGTTTGAAAAAGTTTTTTGGATCACATAGCAGCCCATACTATTTCTAAACGGCTATGCTATTAGAACTACATGTGATGGTAAACTCGGACTCAGCCGCCTACATCGCATCAAGTTTTAATTTGACGCATAAAAAACATTTCAAATCATTTTAGCAGTATGATTTTTAAAACAAGTTTACATTTTATCATATCTCTCACATAATTATAACTCAGTGTTGAATGAGAACCAATTTTTTGATGACTTACAATGCCTTGTCTTTTGCATCACGAATAAAGTTACAACTTCACTAGTCACACATATTCTGCCATTGATTTTCAGCATTTTTACACTTTATGGAAACGCTTTCTGCCCCATGGCGAGAGTCTAGGCACAATTTTTAGCCTGTATACATTATGGGAAGTTGCTAAAATGTTCTTCAAGGAAGAATCTGAAAAGTAGAAGAAATACTCTTGTGTTAGTGAATTATCAGAAAGACTTAAACGATTTATAGAATAAGAAATTGCTAATGCTAATAGCTTATGTTCAATGAGAGATCGATGCTCATTGAAATTATTACTGAATTGTGAAAATTGCAATATTTATTTATGAAGAATTGGAAATCATATTTATGAACGCAACGGACGAGTCTCGAAGCACCAATTTGACCATACGGCTAAATAGGTCGTAATTAAATTCCAGGGCATATGCAATAGGAGCAATAGGAAGTAATGGAAGTAAAATTTGAAAATGGAGTCTGATTAATTATCAGTACAATTTGGTAATTAAATATACTGGTAAAATTCATCAGAATTGTTCCAGTACTTGCATTCAAATGATGAATTTCAATACATCAGTGTTCCTTTTTAATAGAAGAAACAGACAGGTGAGAAAGTTATTTTTCGTTTGTGAACATAGATCAGCTATCATCAAATGTTTGTGAGCATCATCAAATGTTTGTAAGCATCAAATGTTTGTGAACATAGATCAGCTGTGACATGGTTACATTAGGATTCCGGCATCTGATTCACAATTTTTGGAACTTAAATACTCATAATAACGTTTTTAAATCATAAATATATCTCCCGAAAAACAAATAAAGAGGTTGTTTCCTTCCATGCAATCCAGCACTTATCTTCAACTGTTAAATCATATTAAAAAACACGCCCTTGAATGGATGCCCACTCGCACAACAAAAGTTCAGAATAAATGAGTTGCAATTTATTTAATTCTAATAAGAGTTTAATGAACGGGCCTGCAAGAGCGGGGATGTAGTTGGGCCAGTCAAGCCGGAACTCTTACTCAATTCGATGCATTAAGTTTCTGCGAACTTAAATTTCTTTGAACTAACTTGCCCAACTTGTCTCACAATACAATCTACCGCGCACAGCACAACTAATCAAGAAATCGCGCTAAAGCAAAACATTGTTCTCTGTTGCGAAGACAACGTCTACAAGAGGCTTGGCCCTGAAAACATAGTTTGCTCACAATGTTGATAGTATCGTTCGTTCGTTCATGGAAAACTACTCTGAAATATTTTTGTTCGAGAAAACACGTGTATTTTTATCATTTTGTGTATAATGAGTAATGTTACTTGAAAATTTTCATCATTGTGAATTTGTTTCTGGCCATTTTTAGTTTAGAATTTACGGAATTTGGAATGCGGAAGGTGTACCTCAATAGATTAGTCTGCGGTGCATGATCGAGGAGGCCGAGTGGAGACATTTAGTTTGTTAGTTCATGACTTGTATTATTAAATGTATACATTTGAATTGACATGAGTCCATGTTAATATTTTGCTCGCGCATTTGTTTACTTTATATTTTATTACTCTAATGTACAAAAAGTTAGAGATTTAATTATTGTTTATTTTGTTCTCCGTGGATTGCCGCGAGACTTGGTCTCACGCTGATTGTAAAATGAAGAAGCCAAACTTGAAATTCTCTTTATCATTAAATATCAGTTGACCAGCACATCACTTTTGTATTAAACAGAAAATTTGTGCTATAAAGAGATTTCAAGTGAAGACATTTAGTAAATAAATGACCTTATACACGCTTATGTAGGCCAAGTTGGTCGGCCGCGGGGACCCCAACATTAAATTTATAAAATAAATTGATGTTTCAAGAATGCACGGCTGAATGGAATCGGAATGAAGTTTTCTACAGATTATAAGTAAGATAATCGAGAAATTCAAACGGATTGACGAGCATTTTTTTACGATTTCTTAGCAGTATAGAAAGACAATGTCTGTGTTCAAAGCCACATGTGTTTTTGATGAGGGAGATTACCCGCGGAGATAAGCGACGGTATATTGGTGAAGCTCATTCTAAAAAGTTTATATAATTGATATAAGAGCCTAAGAAATCTTCTGCAAAATATTTAAGTAAGACAACGAAATAAATTCTACAGTTTTTATTCGAACCTGGCAAATAATTCTTAAATATTATCCAATATTTCCGGACCAAATTAGGCCGAAATTTTTAATTTAATTTACACGCATATAACCATGACCTAAAAATTTATTTCTTCGATAAGATTGTTTCGTTGATATTTGACTAAATTCCATCCTTTCTCTCTTTGATGACCAAATCTGAATCACATTACTGCATTTATTTCTTCTATCAACGTGGCAAGTCGTGAGCGTTTTCTGTCATAACATTTCTTGTAGATGGTCTGCCTAGCTGGCCGCTGGCCGCTTGTGCTGCTAACCATCACTCATGTGGAGGTCGACTGCTCACAATGACTGCGAATTACTCAGCGCTCAGAAGCCTTTTTGCTCAAGTCTCGGCCTGCATCGTTGGTCTCATGCAGTATTTGTATTGGACGCTAGACCACCATCGTTAGTCGCATGCAGTATTTGTATTGGACGCTTGCAGCCTCCAGCCACTTCCTTCACACAAGACTGGCAAAATTTTTCGTACAAAATCCAGACATTTCACGTTCATTCCAATGCCAGTTAACTGGAATAGGCCGGAAATGGCACGGAAAACTCTTTCCTGCCTGAAATGACGAATGAAAGAACTAATTCAGAAACTCTCCTGGATTTTCTTGGATTAAAGGAGTTTAGATGCTTTGCAACACCGGTTGCATAATTGAATACGTACAGAAAACAAATTCTTCATGATCCGTTTTTTTGTCTTCCGACGGAATTTTCGACGATCTCTGGAAAATCATCCGAAATAACGATGATGTGGAAATGTGCTAACATTTCTGAAATTGCGAATTTTATCCAGGCGAGATTTTAGCCGAATTCTAGAAAAATATCCCGAGAAAAATTCTGAGCAAAACACAAATCAGGAAGTGCGACAACACCAGTCGGTAGAAGCGGGAAACATTATTGCAGCACATCACACATCTTGTTTACATCCTGAGGCGGAAACTTCGAATTTCTCGACGCATCGGCCATAAAAGTTTTGCACTTTTACGGTACTTTTTTTGCACCAAAAATTGCACTGTTTGTTCAGGCTTGCTACTAATGTAAAGATAATTTTTAGGGTAAATTACCCATAACTTTAGCATCTTATAGGGCGCTTCCTCAACACGTCTTCCGTGTATCATTTTATTGGACACTCGCCCTCGCTCGTCGCATCCCTCAGAGCGTCGTCTCTTGTACCCTCGGAATGTGCATGTTTGAGGGAGGGAGAGGAGTGGAGGGTAAAGAGGGAGGGAGAGGAGTGGAGGGTAAGGTTCATTATTCCTAATGTATGTCAACTGCAAAGTCAATATTGCCTCCCTCGGCGCTACCTCTCCATGCAGCCTCTGATGGCAACTAGGCGCTATGGCTACAATGCGTCTGCTTGAACTGCTTCCTCAATGTCGTGATGGCAACAGTGCGGCTGCCATGTCGTGATGGCAACAGTGAGGCTGCCATGTCGTGATGGCAACAGTGCGGCTGCCATGTCGTGATGGCAACAGTGAGGCTGCCATGTCGTGATGGCAACAGTGCGGCTGCCTTGTCGTGATGGCAACAGTGCGGCTGTCCTGTCGTGATGGCAACAGTGAGGCTGTCATGTCGTGATGGCAACAGTGAGGCTGCCTTGTCGTGATGGCAACAGTGCGGCTGTCATGTCGTGATGGCAACAGTGCGGCCGCCAAAACACGATAACAAAATCGGTCAACATGGCACGAGAATCACTTCACGACTGCAATTCTAACAAATTACTCAATTATTTCTTAGCAGATTAATAATGTCACCAGCGTACTGGAAACGTTGCTGTATGACTCGGAAAGCAGGAAAAATATTTGCTGTAACAAATCTGGAGTTTATAAAATTAACTTGGTAAATGATAAATGTGTGACTTGGTATAAAAAGGGATATCATTCTATTAACTAGAGTTAATCAGTTGCATAAATAAAAGCGATACATAATATATAAGTGCAAAATTGTTTTCCGAAGCACAATAAATGTCCCCGTTAGTTTCATTATGTTTGTATCAATAATTAATTATGTTTATATCAATAGTTGCATTGTCTTTCTAATGTCAAAGCAATAAATACCATCAAAATGAATTCGAAGACTATTGAAATTATGGTCCTGGCAATCTAACGGGACATTGTTTCTTCGGAAATCACAAATGGCGTCTGTTGTTAATGGAACTGCGATATGCACTGATTAAGGCAGTCTGACGGCCGAATTCACTCCAACATATCATAATTATTTTACTCTTGCTTAAATTCAATGTTAATCAAGCCTATGAACTTAAGTCCATAAAGCCGATGTTAATTATACTACATGTATGGGCCGTGACATGGGTCGTACAAATTTTACATGTTCAAGAAACGGATGTAAAATCTCCGTCATTGTTGTTGAAATTTGGAAATAATACAAATGAAAAGTAACGTAAACGTCGCATACTAAAAGATTGAGAAGAGCAACCTTTCGTTTTGAAGGACAAAGGCCCTGGAGCAGCATTAATTTCGCTCAGGGAACTGAATGTTATGTTTATGTAAGAGGCCTTTGTTAATAATGACAATCATATGGAAATATTCCTTGTCTATGAGGAGGAATAACATATGGAAAAGCTTCAATTGGTGAAGCCTTCACTCCATTAATTTAATTCATGGCAGCCTAAATTATTTAACCATGGGAGTTCTTTATCGCAATAATCACCGCGCTACTGAGACCTATGTAGAGCGACTATTGTTCTTGCGTCGTAGACTCGATGGTCCGCGTGACCAATGGTTGTACTATTATTGTTCAACCATTATACTAGCTTGTCGAAACCTTGTATTTATCGAACCACGGCGTTATCAATGCTGACCCGTATGTATGAATGGGCATTTAATGTCGGGTATAGCGGGCGTCCTCGCAACTGCTTAATTGAGGAATTATGTCTAATAAGTTACCGTCTAATAAGCGAAATTTGAATGGCGTTAAATGATAGTGTAAACCACTAGTATGCGTGTTAGTGAATGACTCACTATAACTACTACTTCGTCACTAGAAATCACACTTCACCAAAGCTATCTATGGAAAACCAATTGCAACATTCCAGCCGTACAGATCCTCATCTCAACCGCCCCTTCATGACCCTAACTCACTTCAACAGCCGCTATTGTTCAGACTTGGAATGACGATGGTGGAGGAGAATCACACTCACCGATGTTGGCGAGCGCCGCTTACGATGGTGGATCCTATATCCAGTCGACGAGCTAGAATCGCAATCACGATCTAAATGCGCTCTGTAAATCGCTTGCATCGACTTCCTTGAAGGGTAGCGTTCAAATTGTCGTTTTTGTCTTGGAATAACCGCAGAAAAGGAAAGAAGAGTTGAATATAATAATCTGCCATTGTTGGTTAGAAAGTGATGAATATTATTATTTATAGTTGGCTGTCTTCCGTTTGTCCATACCAGTTGCGTTCATGGGAGAATTCTGGTCAATTTAATTTCTCCTTTAAGAATTTCTTAATGATATCGGCACTTTTTTTCCAATAATTTTTCAGTTTGAGCATGCAGTTCACTCTTTTTTAATGTCTCGGAAAATTTTGTAACCTTGAAATGAACGGTTTTGGCATACGATTGAAAACATGTGACGCACAAACATTTTTTTGTGCTCCGAAAACATTTAGCGAACAAAAATCTCTCAGAAACAATCTTCAGCTAGTGATTAATCAGAACTGAGACAAATAAATAATCATCCCCTACTGTAAAGTAGGCTCAAAAATGCGATGGTTGCCAGTTATCGCACCTCAGCGAGGAGTTCAGCTGGATGCATGTGGCAGCTCCACGCAGCCAAGCCCGCGTCACTCTCACTTGGTGGCGGGTGAAGCTCCAAGCGGCGGGGCCATGATTACGGTGTTGGTGTGGGTTTATTAAACGTTTCTACTCGTCTGTTGCTGGGCGTGCTAAGTTTCTTCTCGTCTGTTGATGGGCACGCAACGTTTCCGCTAGTCTGTTGCAGGGCACACAACGTTTGCGCTCGTCTGTTGCTGAACATTCAACGTTTCCGCTAATCTGTTGCATGGGAACACAATTTTTACGTTTGTAAACTGCGGCTCAAATATTTAATATTTCTGCTTGCACTGCGGATTTTTTAATGTTTCCTACATTACCGTAATTCTTGTCCACTTATATAATGATGAACTTATTTGCTTCTCTTCTCTGCATATGCACTGAAATTCTTGGACTGAAACACGGTAAAGCGCAATAATAAAACTGAAGTATGGTCTGGAAACTTGACTTCTTTACGGCCATCTGAGCCGCAGCTAATACAGACGGTAGAAGGTTACGGTCCATAAAATGTCATCTTTCGCTTTCCATGCGAGATATAACCGATCCGTTTTCTTCATAACGGTGTTGCAAATTGAATCCAGTTTGCTCCTCTTTACAGCTTTGGTCTAGGGTTGCGATGGAGGTGGGTTTTTACCGTTGCGTAAATGCGTTTCCTTGCAATCTAAGTTGCTGAAGTAATTATTTTAACTGATGTACGCAGAACTGAGAGTTTGAGCTTACCAGTCAAGACCCTTTCACTGCATGATTTCGAGGTTGTTATTCATGGCAAGAATTCCTGAGAGCCAATCCTCTTTGTTTGGTGGTTCAGTTCAAACGGACTAACCAGAGTAATCTTACTTGTGAAAAATTATTTAACCATAATTCTTCAGACCCAATTACATATTCAGTTTTGTCGGGTATTGATTTCACTAGTCTAAGGGCCTAGTCTTAGTCTAGTAGTCTTTCACTTCCTTTCATGGTGTCGAATTGTCGCAACCAATGCACATGCTTTCATTGCGCTCACCCTACCAACTTAGGACATTTCGCAAACGTGAATGTCATCATGCAACATAATTCAGTCATCATGCATAATTTTCATCATGCAACAGCACTTCACCAACCCAAAAATTTTACTCTGACACAAAAAAAGTTAAATACGAATTATCCTTGCACTTAATTTTCTAGGCGAAACATGACAGATCCAAGTCACTGTCAGCAAAACCATCATTAAAAGGAATACAAGTTCCACTGTGGCAACAGTGCATGATGGTTTTTTATGCGTTTGACTCTGAATGCTGCAGTCTCTTTATCTCCATCCGCTCTGAAAGAGATTGATTCTGTTATCATCGAACCAAATGATGAGCTATAGAGTCCACAGCAGTCCACTTGATAATACGAAATGTGGTATTTTTAGTATTCGCAGGGAACTATTAATACTTTTGAATTGATACGACTGAAAATGAGAAGTTGAAAAAATAACTTTGAGACTTTCACGGATATTCCAAGTAATCTGTGCATTTGATAAACCTTTTTTGATATCAACCTTTATTTTGAACTGATCGTTCACCTATTGGTCGGGCGTCATTCTTATCAAGAATGTGATCATTCTTTTCATGCCACCCTCACTCATTACCTAATTAACAGATTTGACCATGTTGTAACTATCGTCAAATTATATTATGCATACAGGCTGTTGGGTGGATTCCCATGATAAATTTTGCGTGCTGGCCACAATTCATTTCCTATAATAAAATGAGGTATGATAATTATATTATATATGTACTAATCCCTCAAATGTTTCCAATACTTCGGCTGGAACCGAATTGAGTGCCCGAACTGCAATTTGAATATTATAGTTTAAATATATATCTGATTGAGTAATAATTGTTTAGGGTCATTATGCAATATTCAAGTAAATTACTTCGTTAAAATTCCAGAGAAACATCATAGCATAAAAAAAAACAAGTGGACAGCAGTTTTGGTGTTAGTTCTTCAGCTAAAATCCCTCGTAGACAAACAAAGAACTGGTGCACTACGACTGCTCAAATAATTAACAGCATCTTACAAAAACTTATTTCTGGATGTTTGTTCCTGTACAATTAATTATGAAGCAATAGTTATTAAAACCAATTGTTAGAAAAAAATACCTCATGTCCCATCATGGGTATTTTTAAGTGCTGTTCGTAATTATATGTTCTTTTCGAATAGTTGAGAGAGAAGCATCTAGGATACGGATGAATTAGTTATTATTTTTATTATGAATAACAGTTCTCTAATGGGATTCTCAGTCATGAGTTATTTACAATTTATTTATTTACATTTATTTTATACATATTTTACTTATTTATTTATATTTTACCGCGTTTTTCTTGACTTCATTTCGTGTGTGTCTGTCATCAAAAATTCAAACCTCAATTTAAAGCACTTCTAAACATCCTAGTAAGTTGAAATTTGGCATGCATGCTTATGCTGCCTAACAAATCAATATTTGATCATCAGAAATAATAATTTAAAAAAAAATTTCTGAAAAAAAAATTAAAAAAAAGTAAAAAAAAACACTAAAAATTCACGGTTTGGAATTGAGTTTTTTCTCGAACATCCACACTTGCCAACCCTAGAAATTGATTTGTATTGTGCCACGAACCAGAAAAACCACGTTTTTCTGGTTTTTACAAAACTAAAAATAGTGAAATAAAACAAATAAAATAAACTTTTAAAAACCAAGTTTTCTTAACGGACAAAAAAGAAAAACATTTACTCTTACATAACATTACATGACATTTTACATAACTTAAATGTTTGTAAGAGTAAATGTTTTTCTTTTTTGTCCGTTAAGAAAACGTGCTTTTTAAAAGTATTTTTTATTTAATAATATCCACTGATAAATTGAACGTTCTTGATATTTTTTGGATTAAACTCGAACAATGATCATGCGTCGACAAAATATCTGCCTCGGGTGCAAATATTTTATTACAGTAACTAAGACTAAAAAAATTTTAATTCCGAAAAAGCTTTAACAATTCCACACTTTAATGTGAACATTTCATTCCGAGTTCAGCACATTCATCATTTAGTTCAATCGTTGACGGCCTCGACGCTCATTACTTACAAGTTCATTTTAATTCAGTCCAGGTGTTCATTACTGGCGTGGACATCAAGTAGTACTTTAGATGGTCTATCTGCAGCAGCTGTTATATCGGTAATAGGCAGTTCTTTGTTCAAGAAAAGGCTGTCTCTGATGTCCTTTTAAATCTTTTTCTCATGTTTTGAATTCTGCCACGATATGAAGGCTATGCAGTTAAAAATTTAAATATTTATAGCTAAGAATTTGCTTATGTATGGCAGTAATTTTGTTGTGTAACTGATGAACGTAAGTTATTATTTGTTAGCAAATATTCGTTTTAGTACTGATTTTGTTAGTTTAACTTCTGTGTTCTTCAATACAATAATTGACATGGGAATGTGGTTTGAATCAATATGAGATATATGAACATTATGCTGGATGTGCTCTTCAATCAACGAATGTTGTCGGTGTAATCACTATAAGAATGCTGATCACATTGTGTTGCGGAAATGGTGATATGGGCTGTAACTTCTCATTTGTGGTTATATCTTGAATTTATCCAGTCATTTTGCGCCAGTTGTCTTTTTCGGTTCTGCCCACATCTAACTGAATCATCTGCACATCGAAAGCGTTCGGTTCAAATCACAAATTCTCACGATTGTTTTACTGACCGACGGTATCTTTTTATCAAGTATTAATCCTGATAAAAATGACGGTTTTTTGGGATATTGTACTTAAGTTTTACGTACCTGCAGCCTGATTTAAATAACTTTAATTCGAGAATTTTTTATGTGGTTTAAGACGGAACAACACCTGCATTTATGTGAACACTCAACGTACGACACTTCGACAATAATAAAAATTGTAACTCATTACTCAGTACGGCAATGAGTGGCAGAGAGAGCATTTTCTCGCCGAAGAGAACATGAAGTCATGGACAGACAGACGGACGGACGGACATGACGAGCCCAATAGCGCCTTTTTTCCATAAATGAGAAAATGCGCTAAAAAGCAAAGTTTACGAATCGGAAAAAATGTTTAACCAAACTTCAATGCAAGTGAAAAAATGTCGTTTATGCAATCCTTCAGCAAAGAAATAATTATTATACTTATTTGTATGTATTATTTCAGCTGGCTGAAATGATAAACGCTCCAGATGGCTTGCATTGAACTCCAGAGACCACGGTACCGGATTAACATAGACATTTTGTAATACATTGCCGTGACCGCGCCGTATAGTTGTGGTCGTGAGTTACAGCGCATCTCTCGGCCTCTTCCTTATGTCGGCCTCGTACAGGAAATACACGTCCTTGTCTGTGTCTGTATTTGTAACCTCGTTGAGCATTATTGCTGTACTCTTGTCATTTAGAAATCTTCGAGACAAGTCGACAACTCAGGAAAAATCTCGGTGAAAAAGCGCAATGGTGAATAAAAACAGAAAAATTAAGCAATAAAAAAAAAAACAGAACCAGTTCGTCAAATAACAAAAACAAAAGTCGATCAAGACGGAACATATATCGATATAAATATCAAATAAAAAACAACAACATACCTATGTCGAAATAAGAATGTGTGACAGCGTGAAACCTGCGTGGCGACCAAGTAGCTCTCTACATTATTTTTATTTGTTTTGAGTCGAAACCTTGCGGGACGCTTGCACCTTAAATTAATCGAATGGATTTTAGCAAATTTATTATTCTTTGTCTCCATGAAGAATAAAAAAAAGTTTGCTAATTGTTATTAAGTTATCAGAATGTCGGTTCACACGATAACATTTTACATTTTATATTTCCCGCTGGCCTGCCAAACTTTCCTGCCGGCCTGCAATGTCAGACGTTGACTGGAGCTCGAGTTTGATTTGCAGATTCAAACTCGCTTAAATTTAGCCCAAGTTGAAATGGGAGACTTTGTGCCTGCCCTCAGCCAGGCGAACGTAAGGCGATCTGCATGAAAATTCTACCTCAGGAGAAATCCAAAAGTTTAAGGTTACGAGAATTTTTTATATAGTTACTAACAGGCTCAAAAAAGATTAATTATAAATACATCTTACGAAAGAGCAAATCCATTTTAATCAAGTTAACAGAAACCTTAGTTTTACAAAGTAAACAATATGACGATGCTAAATATTTAAGAAAGTTTCTTTTAGCTTCGAAATAAAATAAGCAGACAAGGAGCCTGGTATTTGCTTGAGGCAACATTATACATCATAAAAAGTAGTCATTGATATTAAGAGAAATACGGTTATAAATTAGAAATAAGATTGTAAATTAGAAATATGGTTGTAAATTAGAAATACGGTGGTAAATCAGAAATTCGGTTGTAAATTAGAAATAAAGTTGTAAATCAAAAATACGGCATTAAATCCGAAATACGGTTGTAAATTAGAAACGCTGCTGTAAATTAGAAATACGGTAGTGAATTCGAGTCAAATTTAATGAACAAGATTATAGGGTTGAGAGGAAAGAGATTTATAAGAAAGGCTGCCGCTCACAAATTTGAGAAGCGCAACAAGTAAGAGACGAGCGCGAGATGCAATACAAACACGGAATGCTTTCACAAACATAAACTACCAATTAAAATCAAGTATCTGATAAATTTGAATTGGTAAAATAAATGTTTAATTTGTCCTCATGGCAGAATGGAATTAAGCTCAAATTTTCTGCTTGACCAAAACAATGGCGGGAAAAATAATTTCCAAATAATATTCTAGCAGCGACTCAGAGCGTTATGAAGCCTTCCCAAGAAATAAAAAGAAAAGAATTTCCTTCCCGTATTTCACTTAAAGTTTCTGCCCTGCAATATTTTATCGCCAAAGAACATCAGAATTAGTGGCGTAATAAATCAGCACTGCAGAGACTACAAAAAATGTCTGCTCGCCGCCCTCTCACATGCCGCGCATTCCATCCTTCTTCTTGACTCCGGCTAATTATGACGCACATGATTACTATGAGAAAATAATGAAGAATTAAAGAAATAGTTGAATTTCTTTCACATGAGCTTTAGGGAATGTATGAATCTATTCATATGAAACTTTTTATCGGCAAATTCTTGGCCTAAAATTCATTGTTGTAGAAGTCGATGGATACGACCAATGAATATTCATTTGAGCAGGTAAACAACGAAAGCATGAATGATGAAATATTCAACAAGGATAATTATGGGATCGTTTATAATTATAGCATCATAGAAATTTAGATTGACTGAGAAGTGATATCCCATTCATCGCCGGGTTTCTTTTACTCATCTTTTTTATTCATCTGAGTGTTTTTGCTATTGGGCTGCAACTCACTCTTTGTTGTTACTCCGTGCGTTTACAAAATCCATTTTAGCTCAAGCCAAGACCGTGGATATCGCGCCCACCTTAACCCAATTATGCTGAGTGGGTGCCTCGAGAAAACCATTATTGACTCGGAACGTTGCGAGCATTTCTAACAAAAGATTGTTGCATTTATGGTTGCAAGAGGTCATATACACCAATAAACGGATCTTTTTTAGATTGGAACAGCAATTATGATTAAGAAAATGTTAATTAGTGAGCGATTATGTTTAGTCTGTGATACACTTTATTACGCGCAATTAATCATATAACATATTTAAATTGACGAGATTTGAGATGTTACGCCGAATTAAAAATGTGCATGTAAATAAATAGTGTGAACTCAATCTGAGCATATTTTTTGTAGCACAACCATCAAGAAATATTTGTTCTTATTGTAATCATAAAAAAAAAGTAAACATTGGAATCAGTAATCGATAGGCCTCATTGCCTTTTTTCTCAATGCTTTTTTTCTTTGTTTCTGTGACACCACTGTCACGGGTACAGTTCAGTGGTGTCACAGGAGTTCAGTGGTATGACGGAAATAGTTCAGTGGTGTCACTGGAGTTCAGTGGTATGACGGAAATAGTTCAGTGGTTAGTTCAGTGGTGTCACAGGAGTTCAGTGGTATGACGGAAATAGTTCAGTGGTGTCACGGGAGTTCAGTGGTATGACGAAAATAGTTCAGTGGTGTCACGGGAATAGTTCGCTGGTGTCACTGGAATGCTGATCCAAAATCAGGTCCGAAGACTTCACAACAGCAATTCAGGATCACTACAGAATTTTTCAAAGTTCTTAGAAGGTAAAAAATACGAATGTTCTTAGTTTAAATAAAATAATGGCAGTTACTGGCTCGAAATTCCTATATGGCGCTGGCCCTACATTGGACAGAAACCCCTAATTCGTATTCGCTTCAATCCTGCCATTTTTACTTTTTTGCGAAGTCTGTCGTTCAGTTTCAGCCGAAATTCGGTTCAAAAATACCTGCCTGCTGCGTTGAATTTCGATTAAACGTTAACGTGAAAATTCTGCAGGATTGGCGATATCTGATCGCTGATTGACTCCAATTCAATTTGAGAGCCAATCGTCTCCAAGGTACAAATTATAGGCGGCTTACGAGCGGCCGCCAGTCGTGGGGCAATGACCGACAACTACTTTCTTTAGTAGTATAGTTCAGGAGCTTCTGGTGGAGAAAGGTGATTTTTGAGGTAAAGTGCAGTGAAATTGTGCGATCAAACGTTTGGTCATGGCGGGTGCTTTCTATGTCCAAATGTAGGAACGTATAGAATTTAGTGCCAAAGCTCTTGATTATTATTAATAATCAAGTACTATTTATTCGATAACTTGCGGTTTGTTTATCATCCGTTAATCCTTGAGATAATACTTACTGTTAAGGCAATTTATATATAGTTTATATATATAACTTATATATTCAATTTTAATCATCATTCATGTTTAAAGTTTTAAATAGGAATTCTATAAATTAATTTTTCGTGCACGTGTCATATTTTGCTAATTGTTACGGTGAATTTTTACATCCATTTCAATAAGTTTGGAGAGAATATACTCTTCAAATTAATTTACGCGTAAATTTATTATATATATATATATATATATACCCCTCAAGCTATTTATTAATGAATAAACCCAAAATTACCGTGCACAGTGCACACTTCAGATTAGATCGCCTCCTTACTAAGAAAACTTGTGCCGACTGAAGGTCGCTGAGCGGGGCTTTACCATGATCCGGTCTGTCCTCTGGGGCTAGGTGACGCCATCACCCGGTCTGCCTCTGGGGCCTTGCGCCTCCAAGACCTGGTCTGCCTTCTGAGGCCTTGCGCCTCTAATACCTGGTCTACTCTCTGAGTCCTTGCGCCTCCAAGACCTGGTCTGCCTCAGGGGCCTTGCGCCTCCAAGACCTGGTCTGCCCTCTGGGGCCTTGCGCCTCCAAGACCTGGTCTGCTCTCTGAGCCCTTGCGCCTCCAAGACCTGGTCTGCCCTCTGGGGCCTTGCGCCTCCAAGACCTGGTCTGCTCTCTGGGGCCTTGCGCCTCCAAGACCTGGTCTGCCCTCTGAGGCCTTGCGCCTCCAATACCTGGTCTGCCCTCTGGGGCCTTGCGCCTCCAAGACCTGGTCTGCTCTCTGAGCCCTTGCGCCTCCAAGACCTGGTCTGCCCTCTGGGGCCTTGCGCCTCCAAGACCCGGTCTGCTCTCTGAGGCCGGGTGCCATTATGACCAGGTCTGCCACGTGACATCACTCAGCTCTACAGCTCGAAGGATCGACGTTGGCTATGATCGTTTGTGACGGCATTAAAACGCCTCTCTAACGACCAATTGAGCCGCGTTAACGTAATATTTCTTCTTGAATAGAACCGAGGCCGCTCCAGCGGATTGGTTGCTGCGTTACAAATCTCTGCGAGATAAAACTTTTCAAAAGTTTCAAACCAGGAAAGTCTCTGCGGCTGAAAACGTGTGTGTAATTTTGGAGAGCCACGTTAAAGTTTTGATGCTATTTTTTTATCCGTGTGGTGGATATAGTTATCCAAAAAACTCTAATTTACTGCAGAAAATATTATTTCACCAGATAATTTCACATGATGTCACAATGCACATTATAATAATACACTAGAGCCAAGTATACGTATTTATTATACAGGTAATGTTGATTTAATAAGCCTATCTATATCATTGCATACCAAAAACTATAAAAAACGCATAACAAGAAGAGCGAGTTCATTACCGCTATGAAAAACATATTCGCATTCATGGGTGTTGTAAATATATTTACAGTTGTTGTATACGAAAAATAAAAAATACAATCATAAAAGTACCCAATCTTTAATTTAACTGAACTTGCATTGGCAAATAATAAACTTATTTACATGTGATATTATTTATTGTCAACCTTATTTTTCACTACACATACCCGATAATTTCGACGATGTATTATTTTCAGTTTCAGTGCAGATAAAGGCATAATCAAAATTCGTCAATATCAGAGAACAAATTTTATGGTTTTCAGTAAATTTTGTCAAAAACTATGAATATTTTGTATGATATCAACACATGCTTGATCATAAACACAAAAGAATGACAAGTGTTACTGCTACAAAAATTTTCAGCAAATATAGATTAAATAAAGCGGTGCTCTCCAATTATTTACAGTGGATAAAATTTTGCTTCCCAATTATTTACAGTTTGTAAGGTTTTGCTCTCCAATCGTTTACAGTGGGTAAGGTTTTACTCTCTAATTATTTACAGTGAGTAAGATTTTATTCTCCAATTATTTACAGTGAGTAAGATTTTATTCTCCAATTATTTACAGTGAGTAAGATTTTGCTCTCAATTATTTACAGTGGGTAAGAGTTTTCAAGTATTACTCACATACATGAAGTCCGACCGACATGCAATCAACAAATGGTCAAAAATTGTCAGCTGAATTTCGTTTGCCTCAAGTTTTACTCGCAGGTCCCTTGACTCTAACAAAATGTAATCAGTTCTATGCTAGGCAGCCAGGCTCGAACATTTGTTGCAGTTTGCTAGCCAGCCTAGCCTGCCCTCTTATCTAAATCAGAACAAATTGGACTTCGAAATTATTTGCACCATTAAGCTATCAGGCGAAAGTTTTTACGGCCAGTGAACCTCGGAAATCCTCAGAGAAATGTTGAACACGGCACGACTTTACATTTAAAGTAAGAGCGAATACCGAGCGTCAATTTTGAATGGTACTATAAGCTAAGTCAATAGTCATCAGTTTTAACCCTTTGAACTAGCACTACAGCTTACAACCGGTCCACAGCTTGTGGAAAATTCCTTATCAATTAAAACAATTCGAACGATGCGTTGACACTGGCTGACAATTACAGGGGAATATTTTTTCCACATGAACAGTTAATTGTTTGGTTTGATGCTTCATGCTACATTTTAAAAACGTTACTTTTATTTTCGTTCGATGTCCGGCCATGCAAATATATACGGAGTTTCCACAAAAGATGTCCTGTCTTGATAATAACGTTGCGTTGAATGTGGGTTTGCTTGGGTAATTATTTTCTTTTTTATTTCTTTACTTTGAAAGCTGGCTATGAGATTTGACAAAACAAATTTTGGGATGAAAGAAAATCAGTTTATAAAATTTCGAATTATTAAGCCTGACTGAAGCAGCTACAAATTACTATAAAGCATTTTAATGAAACGAAGATGGCATTCGAAATGCGAATTTACATCGCTTAAACCTAAACTTGTTCAACCGCCGAGCGCTGCAACTAAACACTTGCAGCCATCAAAGGTCAAAGTTGACGATGACAAATACCCAGTCGAACAAAACGTTAAATCGTGTCATTCTAAAGTTGTATAATATATAAATATTAAACTTATTCCACGATCAACTGACGATGACTGAACGCAGGCCTCACGAGCAGGTACATTACTAATGTGTAGTCAAGATTACAGTCAAATTCTACCAGGTTCAGCCAGAGTTCAACGAAATTCTAGATGATGTCATCAAAGCCCAATTCAAACAAAAATCTTCAGATAAAAAACAAAATACAACTACCGCGGCATAATTGTAGCACAAATAGATTAACTCGTGCTATAGTCCTACAGAATAGCCCAAATATATGTTTTGCTAGTTTAAAAAGCATGTGGAAATGGACCTCAATCGGCATGTTATCTCATGTCATGACAAAAACAGAAGACTGGCCGCGCTGTTTCATCGAATATTTTCGAGCCAGGAAACGTGAAATATTTTTAGGATCGGAAATCCGGGATTCTGTGTTATTTGGTTAATAAAATACGATGAGAGGTGGCGAGTTGTCGGGGCTAGAGGTCGTCTTGCTTGAAAAATCACCCCGTATATTTTTATATTGTGATGAACGAATCTCAAAATACTAAGAAAAAACACTGGCCATTATCATAAAATTTCTGAACGAAATGGTCGGGGCTGATTGGAATGAATGGGAACGTTTTTACGAGCTCAGTAGCTAAAAATCTCTATTATAATACAAAAGCAAGGTTTACATCAAAATTCAAGTACAATTTGACTGTAATTTTGGCTTATTATAGGGGTAACTAAAAGCGTATATGCTGACACAGGTCGTAACAAAAATAACTATACCAATAATAAAAAAGTCATTAATTTCAATCCACGAAACGTCTATATTTAAAAAAATTCACCATGAAATCATAATGTCTTGTCTCTAACAAGGTCATTTATGAATAAAATATTCCGGCAAAATGTGATATATTCATTATAACGAAGTAAACTTAACAACCCTTCCATGAACTCTACGAACAGCTATTATCACTTATATTACGGTACATCACAGCTATCACCATTCATACTACGGTACATCACAGCTATCACCACTCATACTATTACCACTCATACTACGGTACATCACAGCTATCACCACTCATACTACGGTACATCACAGCTATCACCACTCATACTACGGTACATCACAGCTATTACCACTCATACTACGGTACATCACAGCTATTACCACTCATACTACGGTACATAGCACCCTTGTTCATTACTGCGCCTGGTATTATCATTCTTATTATCATTCTTTTTTATCATTGTTGAAAAATAGTCTATCGCTTGGCACTCAATTCAACTGAGCAATGAGACTTCAAGTACACGAGTGTTGAAGTTTATTAATTTTGATGTAAATCAAATGCTATAGTTTGCCCGATCACTTGGCCTTGCCTGCCACTCACTTTAGTCTCCCCTGAGTGACATTTGATATCAGCGCTCAGCCAACAAGAAGCTAGTGTAATTCTATCATAATTTATGCGCGACATATTCAATGGCTTTTGTCGGCGGTAATCTCAAGTTCTCTGTAGAACCATCAACGCTACAGAGTAAGTAAGGTTCTAGGATAGTCAAAGGAGATATCAACACGTTCACTTGAATCAACTTAGTGTGTGTGTATCAACTTGAAATCCCACGATTGGATCATGTTTGTTCGGCTCAGAAACTTGCATATTGAACAGCTGTGTCGGTATTTTTTTATATGTTTAAAATCAAGCCTTCATTCTGTCATTTCCCTTGTTATTTATTCATAAATTACAAGTTGTTGGCCAAACGTTCGACGGTTTGATTAACTTATTACATTTTCGACTCAAACTTTGTTGCACTGCAGATTTTTGGCGACACTCTCCAAAGCTTTGTAAATTTTCCGCCCATTTCATGTGGAACACTTCATTCATGACTAATTCAGATCTTCGTAGGAAGGCACGGCGAATATTTGGTTGAGTTTACCCACAATGCGTAAGGAAATATTGCTCTATTGTATATATTATATATATTTTATTATTAAAAAGGTATATTCTTTGCACGTACAGGGCGAATGACAGATTATAAATCTCCATATAAACTCGACCGCTTACTGCAGTGTAACTTTGATGGCTAACTAAATAATGCCAGGCAACAGTGATCAGCACAAGTGCTTGTCTCTCGTTAGCATATATATCAAGTTATTGGCTGATTATTGTCATTAGTAAGCTGATGTTTTTCATCGTAAATATGCAAGAGGATATCACATTAAAAATCAATTCGAGTTCGATTCCATTTAATTATTTGCTTCTAAGGTTCAGAACGATTGAGTACTTCTTGAGTCCATCCCGTACCTCTTTCTCGATTAAACCAATGAATTTAATTAATTTAATCAATTTCCGATATATGATATTAATATGATAAATGATTGATTAATACACATGAATATTTGTACAAAGGAGGGCACGTACGGTAAAGATATCTAGGAGAAGGAATGTTTATGTAGATCGTGTAGACTCATTTAATGTGCAGTAACCATTGCAGACGTATCATTGAGGGCCAGCCATTTCTTATCAAAGAGGTTATAACCAATCGCCCTAATTCTCTATCGCGTGTGCTAATAAAATCATTAATAATAAAGGAGGACCGACCGTCGGCGGCCGCTCAGAGACCATCATGAGTCGCTTTAATTTGACATAGGTTCCTTCAAAGCGAAATATTCTTTTTACACACGTTCACATCTCCAGATGAACTTTGATATCATCATATTATGATTGTCTGTTACATTATCTACTAGGATCCAATTCCTTAATTCTCACTTTAAAATCGAAATCATTTCAGAAACAAAAATTTGCCTGGCAACCAGGATCTTAAGACGCTAGTTTAAATATAAGTTATTATAGTATAATTAGACTTATTTCAACCTGGTTTAGTTTAGTTTCTTAACCTGGCAACGAACTTACGAATAACGTTTACCTTGCTCAGGTTTTCTTTTAACCTGACAACTAACTTACGGTCACAGTTTACTCAAGTTTATAATCAAATTTTGCGCCGTTTGGCTGAAATTTTCAACATCTTCTTAAGTTCATTTTTATTGGGACATCTCAGTGAGGCAGCACTGACTCTCATCGTCAAAATCAAGTTATTTTTTAAACATCCAACGTATTAGTTTAATTCTACGTATAGTTAGTTTAGTTAGTTTCATTCTACGTTTTATTCTACGTATAGCATCGCGGGGCTTGTAGCATTGCAGAGCATTTAGAATAATAGGCACCACTAAGTAAATTTTAGGCAATGCAAGCCCCTGCTCTTCCCTAGTGATAATATTCCTACAGTGGAATCAAGGTAGGAATATAGGAATTGTGGACGGGTTCTGTAGGTAGAGGAATATACAGAACTCATCAGAACTCATCCATAATTCTGCATGCTGGGGGAGCTAACTATCAAAAAGCTGGCAACAAAGCCATCGAACGTTCGATGGGCTTTTTTGTTTGATTAATTCATTATGGAAGAGATAATGTTTACTGAGGGGAGAGACGCTCCCTGGTGAACACTCACGGTAATGAAATGGATGCTGCTGCACTGCAACACTGCAACACTGCAACACTGCAACACTGCAGCACTGCAACACTGCAACACTGCAGCACTGCAACCCCTGACAACACTGCAGCACTGCAACCCCTGACAAACTGCAGCACTGCAACCCCTGACAACACTGCAACACTGCAACTCAACACTGCAACCCCTGACAACACTGCAGCACTGCAACCCCTGACAACACTGCAGCACTGCAACCCCTGACAACACTGCAGCACTGCACATAGAGCACAGCTATTCTAAAGCGATTTCAACGATATTCAATAAGCTAATTTTTTCTGATTCTATTTGATTTATTTAGAAATTTTTTGTTATGATTATTTAATTCTGATTTTCTCTAACACGGACTGGTCCACGGACGTCCGAGATATGGCTGCTACGTCAACAATTTAATGATGGCAGCGATGTAGGTACTTCCTCCCGACCAATGATGTTGGTTGGTGATAATTCAATCATAACTCACATATTATTGAACTCGATTGCAAATATATACCATAATGATACATTAATAATAAATAATATTCAATTATCAATATCTATCTGAAGAATAACACAAAATATAGTACTATCCATAAATAATGTACCTACATAAGAATTATGTATAATAGATTAAATTAAGCAGTATATATTTCCTTGTCATAACAGCCTCGGGAAACGAAATGCAAGGAAGCAATATCTCAGAGAGCAAATTTTACGACCAACGCACAGCATTGCTCTTGGACTAAGACTTCATCAAGTTTAAGTGCTGTGTTTGGTGGAATTAGCAGTGCTCAGGAGATTGCTATTAAATAGACTTTAATTGTCTAAAGAACTGCCAGTTACAGATCTTAAATAGGCTTATATATAATTAGTGTTGAGATGCGAAGCGTTTACGCGGGCCTCCATGGTGTTTTTATTGGCTAATTGGGCGCTATGTTTAGAGCTGGCAACTAGCGTGATAGTCTGCTAGTTCTAGGCCGATTAAACACCATATACCGGGCAAGCAACTAGCGTGATAGTCAGCTAGTTCTTCTAGGCCGATTAAACACCATATACCGGGCAAGCAACTAGCGTGATAGTCTGCTAGTTCTAGGCCGATTAGACACCATATACCGGGCAAGCAACTAGCGTGTTAGTCTGCTAGTTCTAGGCCGATTAGACACCATATACCGGGCAAGCAACTAGCGTGATAGTCTGCTAGTTCATCGGCCGTGTTAATGCTCTCATCTAAACTAGCGTTTCATGAGTCATAAGTTCATAAGTGATGTATGAGGCATGGTGATGCAATGCGAAGCAAATTGCTCAAGTTGGACAGGCTTTATAATTGCTGTAATGAGTCTTTAATAATTACATTAATGAGTCTTGTAGCGGTGGTGGGGCCTGCAGTTCAGTTCATCGTGTATGCACTTCAGATGACCTGAGTTCAGCATTAATTAAGCAATTGAAATATTATAACCTGAAAATATTTCACTTTTATTGTAAGTATTCTCTTGTTAATATTTTTTGTTCATTTTATGGGGATTTACTCATAAAAAATTTATGACCTATAGCAATAAAATTGACGCTGCATAGATTTAATTATGTTATAATAAAGCTCTACTAATATTTTTAAATTTTAAAACTATTTTCAGAAAATTATTCACACGATTGAATTATCACTCAAAAATTCAATATATTATCAAAGATATAATAACCTAATATGTATAGGGCTCCGTTAAGCGAAAGTAGCCCAGCTTACGTCGAGGTGTCCGGACGCATTTTGGTTTAGTGTTGCTTTTTTACCGCACTGAATTTGCCACTTTAAATGCTACTTGAATTGCCACCTGAATTGCAACTTGAATTGCCACTTGGATTGTCACCTGAAATGCTACTTGAATTGTCACTTGAATTGTCACTTGAATTGCCACTTGAATTGCCACCTGAATTGTCACTTGAACGGAAGGACGGTATTACTGGTGCAGATCGAAGATGTTTAACTTGCTGCTTTACTGTACAATCAATATCTATATGAGTGCAGGGCAAGATAGAATAGAATAGAATAGAAGTGTCGGCGTTGAAGACATAGGCCCATGGCGTGTTGCCGATTCTTGAACTTTTCGTGACTTGCTTCACATGGGATCCGGGAGGAATTCACAAGATATTCAATTAATTGAACTTAGTTTTGATTAATAATGAGATAAGAGCAGTGGACCATTAAGTAAATAATATTGATGGATGGTGAATCATTTCTACTGCGAAAATATTGAAAGACATGGAATTTCCAAGCGTAAATGGAAATAGAGCAAGTAACCGGAATTTTCATTTAATTTTCCAGTAGAACAAAGTCTGGAAAATTGAATATCCTTGTATAAAAATTTTTATTTGTAAGAAATAATTCAAGTAAATGGCAGTAAATGGCGCTGGCAGCTAGGCTTTTTTTTGCGTGGCGCTCGTAGTTCTGTGGACTAAACCTCAAAGTTTTAAACTACTTGCATCAGCCATTACGTCTTGTAATGTGGCGTAATGTAGCTCAGTGTAGCGTAGCTCAGTGTAGCGTAGCTCAATGTAGTGTAGCTCAGTGTAGCGTAGCTCAGTACAGCGTAGCTCAGTGTAGCGTAGCTCAGTGTAGCGTAGCTCAGTGTAGCGTAGCTCAGTGTAGCGTAGCTCAGTGTAGCGTAGCTCAGTGTAGCGTAGCTCAGTGTAGCTCATTATTGTTCTAATAGCTTCCTGCGCCAGCGGCCGCATGAAAGTTCTGCACTGTAATTTCCTTGCCTTCAGCCTGCAGCAAGGAAACCAAAACATTGCAATTGCAGTTTCCCTTCAGGCAAATGACGTTGAAACAACGGTGATTAATAGTTGAATTCATTGTAAAACTTTCATTACCAGCTGATTCTGTTGAAACAACGCTAATTAAAAGTTGGTTTTTTAAAACAAGTTTGATAACGAGCTGATTTCTTTTAAACAGCGTTGTGCATCTGTTTATTTCGTTAATTACACGAGATGCTTCAAAGCGTCGTGGATTGCACGTGAAACGCGCGGCAGGCTCAGCATGCTGGGTTTCCAGGAGCTTCAATAAGAAATTATGAGCGGCCGGCGCTAGTAGCAATGTAAAATATAGAAATGGTAATTACGACGATGTTCTGTCAGAACAATTAAAAATTATGTTCTAATTGAGCGTGAGTAATTAAATGTTGCTGACACGAATGCCAATTTGGATAATTGATGTCTAGCGTAGAGAGCATAATTTCAACTATGAAAAAAGTGTTGACAAGGGCCATATATGTTAGTGGATATTATGTTAACATTGAATCTTCACGACGCAAACCCTATACGACTCAAAATATTCCTAACTGCGATTCTCCACGAGTCAAGTTTGAAATCTTTATGCATAATATGTCTTTAGAATAGTGCAGTTGTATATATGATCGTCTCTTTGATTATAATGGTTCGAGTGTTCTAGTAGACAGAGCAAAATTCTAGTAGACAGAGCAGTCGTTCAAGTCATCAAGTGATAGTGATAGTGAAATTCTTACGCCTCACGCCGAAACGCATTCCGAGTTGAATCGAATTCTCCGTCGCCGTCAAACATTCGTTGATTCGATCTCACTCAACAGTTGACATGTCGATGCTAACGCTCAAACATGCAGTTCATATAGGCAGCCATTTTGCCCAACATTTTTGTTTGTAGCTATATACCGAGGAGAATAAAGCATTTTGCACATATAATTATTTTAATTTGGTGTATAGTAAGTAGCGCTCTTTTTTCTAGACACGAAATAATACGTTTTTTTAATTATTCAAATTCTAATGTAATATTTCACACATTAATTGCAGCGTAGTTAGTAAGTTCATCGGAAATATAAAATAATTATTAATTAAGATTAAGAAATTAATTATTATTATATTATTATCTTAATTATTAATTAAGAAATAATTATTATCGATGTAATTTAAATCATGTATAATCCGTCTTATAATTTAAATGCATAGCGCATTTGAGTGCCACGTTTGAACACGAAGTGACGCGTTAATTTAATGAGAAAATTATTATATTTTAATCATTCAATTCTTTAGTTTAGTTCAAGCAAACCTTACATGAACCTGGCTGGTCAATAAGCAATATACAAGCGATAGTCAGAGATTATTCGGGGTTAAGGTTATAGAATGGAAGTTGAAATGAGGCATTTGTCATAATGTGCATCGAGGATATCGTAATTCAGGGTATAGTTTGATCAAAGTTCCTTCCTGTGAACTGAAGTTGAAGTATTAAAGTTAAAGTTATTAAGAAGTAAATCAGTCAGACGAATGGGAGCTTCACCGCAGGCAATGTCAGGTTGAATCAACGTTGAAACAACGAACAATTCGCGACGTTTAAATCTTGTTGAATATTAGTCCATAAGGAAAGTGAAGCAACGTCGTACATTTCGACGTTGTTTGAACGTTGAAATCGCGTTAACATCCGATGTTATAATCACATTTATAACAGGTTTTATCAGGTTTATGTGTTCTGCCATAAATGTCACAGTATAAGAGCATTGTAGTATTTGCCAGCATATAGCGTTGAGACGCCTTATATAACAGCTTGACAATGATGCCAGAAGTCTTTTAATGTTTTTACTTAACAGAATTTAAAGTCTCCTACAACCGGCAATAAAGTTTTATCACGTCTTAACTTGCCAATTATGTTTTTGTATGACATAGTACCTTTAGTACGTTTATAACTTTAAGGTCGGTCGGCTTCCGACGCTTTGTCTTACAACAAACTTTTTACCGCGCATCGACTTTATAGTGACAATCACCTAGATGATTTACAACTCAAAAATTCATTTAGTTAGGAAAAAAATAAAATCATAATTCAACTGCAGCACTCGCATAACTACAACTTATTTGATTTACATCGTCATGAAATAATAGCGCTATGACTCAAACGCCCAAAAATCCCAACATTTCCTGGTGCCATAGACGTTGGTCGTGAGTTTCATCAGCATTTTGGTGGAGTTTATGGCGGAGAAACTCGAGCCCGTCGCTTCCAGACTCGCAAGCGCGCGATGCAGGCGCTTATTTCAGGCGACGCTGCTCACACGATAAGAGATTGAGATTTTCATCGAGGATATTTTAGTCGTAAACTTTAGGTAACTGAAGTAAAATCTGATGTTCGATAGGAATTTTCGTAGCGCTTCAAAGAGGAAACGAGACGTGATAGAAATAAATGATAAGGTATTGAAGGAACAATGCAAAGTATTAGACGGCAATGCCGAGTTTTTTCAAGAAATTCGGGAAACCAACGTTCTTGACGAGCATAGGAAGCATATTTTCTACGATAGGTGACTTTTTCGGGCAAATTGGCGTATCCGATGAGTACAGCAGAGCATGTGACGTGCACAGCACCGTATTCGACGAAGTACATCACCGTATTCGACGAGTACAGCACCGTATTCGACGAGTACAGCACCGTATTCGACGAGTACAGCACCGTATTCGACGAGTACAGCACCGTATTCGACGAGTGCAGCTCCGTATTTGACGAGTACAGCACCGTATTCGACGAGTAAAGCACCGTATTCGACGAGTACAGCACCGTACTCGACGAAGTACAGGACCGTATTCGACGAGTAAAGCACCGTATTCGACAAGTACACCAGTGTTTATGACAAGATCGGTAGAATTAAACATAGGAACGCTTAATTAACAGCATCGTTCTTCAGGAACTTCAAGTTAATTTCGAGCTTCTTAGATTGACGAAGTTCTCACTGAGCAATTTTTTGACAATTCTTTTACTGCCAAAAATTTTGTCTTTTCCAAAACTCAGTTTATTTGTGTCAAGGGATGTCGAACTCTCATTTAACCAAGAAATGTTTTCTTTTCACTTCAAACTCTTAATTAATCGTTTTTTCATGCAATAATTTAATGTAATGAAAGTCTTAGGTAAAGTCGGAAAACATTTTGGAAGTCATTTATTCGCCACTAAATTCAGGCCAATTTACTGACTTTGTTTTAAATTAGCCATCCATTCTAATTCAATTTTATATCTTTGAATATCACAAAAGCTCTAATTTCGTCTCGCCCGTAAAACGGCAGAAAATTTAAAATGTGATAACTTAATCATTGTCATTCTTGGCTTCGTTAGATGAAGATCTTCTGTTGGCGACTATAATATTGGCGGTAATTGGACAAGTCCTACACTTCAACGAAACGGCGTACAAACCATGTTTTACATGATAATTATTTTAATAATAATAATAATAACAATAATATTATTAATAATAATAATAACAATAATAATAATTATAATAATAATAATAATAATGATAATGATAACAATATTAAAGAACGATGTTAGCCGCCGCGTGGATGACTTGAGGTGACCGCAGCCACCATGTTGCTGCAGCAAGAACAAGAGAGCAGCTGTCAAGTGTTGCATCAGTAACTGAATAACTTTAGTGTGCACGATGCATCAGGATGAAGGTGAAACACAAGCGATGTCAAACCGAACATCAATCACGCACCTGCAATTATAAACAAATCGGTTGCGTGCACGCGGTGTTACTGACGTCCTGTGAATAGCACCACAGAGCTGCTGGCAACTGTGTGAAGGGCACCACAGAGCTGCTGGCAACTCTGTGAAGGGCACCACAGAGCTGCTGGCAACTCTGTGAAGGGCACCACAGAGCTGCTGGCAACTCTGTGAAGGGNTGACGCAACATCAACAATGTGTTCTCATTATGACGCAACATCAACAATGTGTTCACATTAAAATAAAACATCAACAATGTGTTCACATTATGACGCAACATCAACAATGTGTTCTCATTATGACGCAACATCAACAATGTGTTCATATTAAAACAAAACATCAACAACGTGTTCACATTATGACGCAACATCAACAATGTGTTCACATTATGACGCAACATCAACAATGTGAACACATTATAACACAACATCAACAATGTGTTCACAATATAACACAACATCAACAATGTGTTCACACCATAACACAACATCAACAATGTGCTCACATTATGACACAACATCAACAATGTGTTCACATTATGACGCAACATCAACAATGTGTTCACATTATAACACAACATCAACAATGTGTTCACATTATAACACAACATCAACAATGTGATCACATTATAACACAACATCAACAATGTGTTTTCATTATATCACAACAACAACAATGTGTTCACATTATGACACAACATCAAGCATGTGTTCATATGTTCACATTTTAACGCAACATCAATGCATTCACACGTAAACAAACACAGCATTATTCGTTGTATATATTCATATATACACCGTTGGCACTATTCAACACAACTCACGCTAACTCTAACCAGCAGCCTTCACCAGGGACGTCTTCTAATACCTCGAATTGCTCGGCGATGCTTCACAAACTCTGGCTTGACTCTAACGATTCCCGATATCCACGATGCAACTTGCAGGAACAAGGGAAACATTCAAGAAACTTCACTCTTCGCCAGCCAACAAGACCAAGGAAGAAAGCGTTAGATCTTTTCATTGTGCGTTTTCAGTTTATCTTCGCAGTAAAAAGTTGAGTTTTTACGATGGCTACGACGAAATTAATTGTTGACAAGTTGACAAGTGACTGAATTTATCTTCCTCTATAAGATGAACTTCTCGTTGCGTGGTAGCAGTATTTCTAAAACATAATTGATATATACAAGGCATAAGAATTTTACTATGTCGAACAGAATAATTTCACCCTTTATGTCAGCATAATTGTATTATGCCGGATATCAGAATTGAACGCCCCCTAGCATCAAAATTTCATGCTGCTGCTAAGCTAAATTTCACACAGCTAAAAGGAAATTTTCATGCTGTTGCTAAGTCAAATTTTACGCTGCTGCTAAGCAGAATTTTATGCTGCTGCTGCTAAGCCAAATTTCATGCTGCTGCTAAGCAAAATTTCGTGCTGCGACTAAGCAGAATTTTATGCTGCTGCTTCTAAGCCAAATTTCATGCTGCTGTTAAACAGAATTTCATGCTGCTGCTAAGCTAAATTTCGTGCTGCTGCTAAGCAGAATTTCGTACTGCCTTGCTGCCAGCTAGACGAAAATCAAGCCGGTGCGAGACGTGTCTCGAGAGACCGCGTTTGCCGCAACCCTTTACGCGAAGACCAAATTACGGCACATCACCGGCGAGACGCCCGGCGCTGCGGTGTCTAGGGAGAAGCGAGCTGATCCGGCGAGGGTCTCGCAGAAACCCTTACTTCAGTAACGAACAAATTCTTGCGAGGGTCTCGCAGAAACCCTTACTTCAGTAACGAACAAATTCTTGCGAGGGGACCAGCTGAGGACGGAAGGACGATGAAGCCAGCTGCGAGCTGGAGAGCTGAAGAGCAGCTTAAGCTTCATTTGTGTGGTTGGAGGCAGCTCAGTAAATAACGAATTCTGAAATTGTTCAATGGAGCGAACACACAGTTACATAGATATTCTAAGCTAGGAATAATACAGAGATCATGATTGCCTGCTATACTTTAAATAATTAGTGTTTTATGATAATCATTGTTTAATAATAATTATTGTTTAGTAATAATTATTGTCTAAGAATAATTTTTGTTTAATAATTATTGTTGCCACGAGACAACAAGCAAGGGAATGAGAGCAGTGATTTCGAAATTCAGTACCTACTTCCAATACGAACTTTATGCGACCCATAAAGAAATCTTTCTTACGTTTTTTAATTACAAGTCAATCTAAAATATAAAATAAGCTTTCATTTTCTTCTGAAAAAAGTTACTTACCAGGCAGAAACATACCACGTAAGTCCACGCTCAGCGTCCTACTGCTGCCGCTGCTAATCGATTTCTGATCGATCCTTTACTTTAATTATACTTAGTGAAACCACCCTATGGCTGCAACACTTGGTCCTGCAGCGTCTTGCAATGTTATTCCTACCAAGATTGTTATCCTCACAAGCGGTAAACAGTTAACCTCATAATTGGAAGTGTCAGCCTCGTCATCAGCAGTCACGCAGGAAGTCAGGTCGTCGCACTCAGGCTTGATGATCGCTGCTGATGCTTCATTATATAGGCGCTGCTAAACGAGGGCTGATATTATATAAGAATTAAATATTTTAGAATACATTAAATAAATCGTCTTTAGGTTTAAATGCGCACAGATTAGAACAGTGATGTATTTTGAGACACGAGAAGAGATCGAGAAAAGATGTATTTATATTTAATATAATATATTTTGTTATTTTTCTTAATAATGCATCAAATTATATTCTTACAAAGTATCGCATATCTCGCGAGGAAATGAATGAGACATATTGTTCAAAAAGTGATACACATCCTTACTCACAGCGCGAGTAGAGACATTTTTTTCCTAGCCAAACTGGATAGCACATGAATAAAATTTCTATCGCTATGTGGACAAAGGCACACTCATATCTCAGAGTGTAGCCTAATTAGTGCTGAACCGGAACATGGAAATATCCATTGATGTGATCATGCTTAAACGAAGTCAAAGCGAAGCGACTCACTATCCCATTGAGCATTAATTTAAACTGGGTAAGTCATCGTTAAAGTTATTGAGACCTACTGTAGCTGCGCTATTTGGCCTTCATTTGGTTAACAGGTTCACGTTGGCAACGTGTAGAGTGAGCTGCGTTGACTCCCGGTTATTTTATTCACTCAGCGGTTGCGGTTGTAGTTGCCAAGACTTCGTAACGTGTATTCAGTTGAATGTCGAAAATTTTTTAGCCTCAACTACCTGTTTTTCATGTCTATTCATTTGTTGCAACCATTGTACCTCTCACTGAGTCTCACGTTTTCTTTCTGAGTGGCGGGTAAGCTTATTCGCTGATAGTAAGAATTTTGCCTTCCTTGTTTATGCTGCTATAAAGTACTGCGATAATACCTATGGCTGGGAAGTTAATTATTTCAATTTATATATTTTCCTCGTGTTCCTTGGATCAATTCTGATATATTCCCCAATTGAGTTCCTCTGTTCCTGTAATTTTAGGGTAAACTTTCCATTTATTTTCCCGTGCATTTGTTGATTATTTCAGGTGGAAATGGGCTCTGCATTTTAAGTCAACCTGCGTACCTGGTCCTCGTCTGAATACGAAGGAAAAGTGTCTAGTTTTCCCCACTGGTGAATGCAACAGGAACTGACGCTGAAATTCTTAATTGGACGCTGTCGGCCTAAACTTCAAGCCTTGACTGTGATAACAAGCGGATGCGCTTGGGTTTACTACGTCAGTGTGACACACTAGTCTCGTCGGGCATGTTGCGAACCTTCATAGATTGGAAGAAGATACGCAGGAGATACCAGAGCGGCCAAGAGTGACCATTGTATTTGTTTAACACTAGGTTATTTGTGTTGCTTGGCTTGTGGATGTATTGGTAGTGAGATTACTTTTTTGGTGAGTGGGCCACCTAATGGACTTAGTTTTAGCTTCGCAATAAAATCTTGCAAGTCTCAGCTCTGATCGAATCTGGTTTTAATTCATTTTCACTATCGCGGACCTAATGGACGCGATAGCCTATATATGTTGATAGCTCTCCCGCAACACCACCAAAACTTTGATCAGATCGACTTGGGTTTAGAATAAATAGTCTTCTGGTCAAAGTTACGCTCAAATTTTGTTTTCCAATATTTTTTTTCAAGCGTGAGCGATTTGCTCATATGCAATCTCGTATGGATCAATTTAGCGTGAAATGTATTCGTGGAATTTTTCGGCGAATGTAGAAAAGGACTCTTTTATGAATTGAAAGTTTTAGAAACTTTTTAAAGTTGAATCACGAGAAAATTGCTGTAATAATTATGCTTGTTATATCGTAAATATTTTCCTCGAAATAATAAAATTTTAGAAAATCTGTTAGATTAAACTGACGACGTACTTCCTGAGCCGTTCGAGATCGAAAGCTCTATATGTGACCTAAAAAAAGTCTATCATGTTCAACTGTGTCAACTTCCATATTTCTATAGCTTTAGGTATCACACAAATCTATCATGTTCATTTAACAGCGTTCGTGTTGTAAATTATTTTCAATGATGCATTTATTAAATTTGTTTAGCTTTGTACCATCTTCTGTTTAAAGGATGTTCAGTATGTGGAAAAAGCAAAATTCAAGTTTAAAAATGCTTTTATTACGTGTTTAAAATACAAATATGTATGGCTGACTACGACCAATGAAACATTGGACGCATTTAGGATTATATTTTTATTCAAAAGTAAAATATGCGATAAACTAGGTGCTTAATATGCGGTAAATTGACTTTAGAAATTCCACTATATAAAAAAACTCACGATTAAGTGATATCCACACTTTTTTTTCGATAAGCAGATTTCAATAACATTTTAAACCACATTTACAATATAATTGATATTGCATTAAACTGACACTATCGTATCATTACTAAGTTTCAAAATTCAGTAACAAATACCATTAATGGATAGGCTGCACATATTAACAATGAATTCAGTGAATGCTAACTAAAACTATAATTTAACTTCACCATGTATGCATGAAAATTAAATGAATATGTTTTCAAATATCTGCGTCATAAAATGCATCTTACACGCCAACAATAAATAATTTAGTCTTAGGTATCTTTCCGGAAGAATGTTCATCAATTTCTCATGTATTATTTATACAGCACATTGCGAATTGTTCACATGAGATGATTATTTTCTACACTAGGACTTTGGATCGGATTTTTGTATTATTTGATTACATGTAAAGGATTTGGTGCTGAAGTCGTATAATAAAACATGAGTGTATTGATGAGTCCATCATCATCTTAGGACGTAAAACCTATTGATGCCATTCATAAGTTATGATGAGATTGTAGCTGCAGCGCACATTGAATGCTGATTTATCTAAGCGCTCTAACTGTTTGTTGCTGCTAAGAAATCAACATAAGTTGCTGTTTTTTGTTTGTTATCGAGATACTTCAATATAAATTATTTAACACACGCCACCTGGCATTGGAAAGAAGCTAGTTAAAAATGCACACAAAACCCTATATAAACTATGAATCTTATCGTAAATCATTCGTCGTTGAGATCATTGATATGCATTTCAACAATCAGCACCTTTTCAGGAGACTGTCGGGAGATTGTCAGGTGATCGTCAGGTGATTGTCTACACGCAGGTAAAGGGTCTACACGTTGCCTGGGTTTATTCATAAAAAAATATAAAGACATAAAAACTGCATGAAATCTTAACTCCATAAATGGAAAATTTCATTAGTTTGGTAATCAGTTTTGGATCCATGCATTCAAGAAGCGAAACAAGGAAACAATATTGGTTATATTTCGATAAACAACTAAACTCGGTACGCTAAAATGAATCATAAGTTCGTAATCTGCAACTAAACACATTATCAGCTATGTATAGTGATAGTGTTAGGAACAGTTGAAGAAATAACTTTAACTCGGTAGACTCATTAACAGTAACAAGGGACCACGACCCTGCCTCCACTGCCCGACGGCGGCGAACTCATTAATGGGATTGGGAATACCGGCTACTTCTTAAGCGCAAAAGTTCGCCACATTAAGAGGTTCTTAAGTAGAACAGAAGCTTTGAGTTTAGTCTCCGGAGCTCGAGCGGCAATCTCGGTTCCTCGTTTAATGATATTACGGAAAACTCAACGACTTTAATAATAATCGCTTTCTCGGTCATTAAATTCTGGTCTTCTTAAAGTTTGCAAAAGTCGGCGGCAACTAAACTGGCCAAAACGGATCTGCGGAGGCAAAATGACTTTATTTATAACCTCTGCCAAACTCTGATCTTGAAACCCCGATACTAAATTTGATTATAGGTTATGGAATTTAAGAGAGCAGGCGTTATCTTTGTCGAGCAATACATGGTTTTCGGGGGGTCAAGAATTAATTCCTCGTAAATTTACGATATTCTAGTGAAACCAAAAATTTAAAAGCATATAAAATAACCAAAAACTTCACCAATTTTATTCAAATTGATGGACGCTCGATCCACTTACGGAAAACTCGAAATTTTATAATTTTGGTCGATTTGATATCAAAATATAGAAGCCACTGAATTATTTGTTGCTCATAAAAATTTAACCAAATTGGCAACCATGGTTATTAGTGTTCACGTTTGAGCAAAGCGTTCTCTGATTGCCTCAAAATTACCCATGAATGTAAATCTGATTATCACATTCAGGAATATTTTACGGTAATTTTTTTAAAAATTTTTGCACATTGTTCACAAAATTTGTAAATACGTAAATTATACAGAGTAATTCAGGTTATTGCTGATTATGGATTCAGTCAGCTTTAATTTACTGTAATTGTTGGACCGTGGCAGTAATTGTACAATGAGAAGCAGCGTGACCAGTAGTGAGGTGTTGCTGTTCACGTAGCAATAGCGTGAGACGGTTAATTGAAGTGTATGCGCAATCATATCATTTCTTCGCGAAGCTGCCTATCCGAGCTTTAGGGATAGGTTATCTGTATTAAGCACATGACGCTTTCGGTTAAAGCTTAATCATTTGAAAAAAGTATGAAGCATATCATAATCATTCAAACACATAACATATATACAATAAATCTAATAAACGCTCAAATCCTTCCAATGACTACATTATTTATATCAAGGTATATAGCTTCATCAAAGTCAATATCCATCAAAATTTCATTAAGGTCATTGCACCTGCGAAAGAATGACTAATTAGGCTGAAAAATCGTTTAATAAATGTATTCTGAAATTATTCCCGATCGTAATCGATAATTCGGTTCGAGAGACTCGATATATACTTGATAATTAGCGAGCCGCCGGCTGTAATCTGATTTAGGGCACTGATTCGAATAAAGTGAATGAATCGATTTTTGTCGAGAATAGTAGAGCTTTAAGGTTCTCGTTAAAATTTAACTTAAAATTTTTGAAGATTTTGTTAGTTGCATAAGCTAAAACTAGCCTTAAAATTATAATTTGATGCTATCATAGATTTCAATACCGCTTTACAATTTAATTAAATTGATTGCGTTGCACCATTCTAGCGATTTTGAGGTATTAGGTGCTTACGGTTTCGGGATTCCCGTTGAATGGAACAAAACTGAATAATGGTGTTGCCCCTACTCCATATGGATAATTAAACTATAGTAGATATTTTATTTTGATACAGAATAATATCAATATAATACGAATTTAATTTATTAATCATGCTATCATGCCATATATTTACAATTGATAGATGGGCTGTGCCCTCAATTTTCACTAGTAAGTGATAATTGATCTGAAGTGATAATTGAAGTAAGTGATAATTGATCTAATTGAATGTATCTGGAGAAATTGAACAGATAATGCTTGTTTATAAAGACAATAGATCTATATACAATGTCTTGTTACTATTATAAAGATTTATGCTTCTAATGTACATTTGTATATTTATTTGGCAGCACTGAAGGAAACTGCTATTCAATGGCTGCAGATCTGGCACGTCGCGCGTTAGTCGGCAGCTTCCCGGACCAATAACCGTTCTCGCAGCCCTGTCAAGTTTCACCCTCCAATGCATTATTAAATTTACAGTTGACTGGAATAATAAAGGAATGATAAATTTAGGAAAATTTACGTTTTTCATTACCATCTCTAGCCTCCATGTGCAGTTTTCTTTAATTTAGGGCATGCGATCTCTCCGTTAATCGCGCTATCAATTAGAAGAAATATTGCAGAATCGCACGTGAGATTCATCCTCCACACGACTAAAAAAAATTTACCTGAAAACGGATTTACTTTGAGAGATTTGATTTATGCTACTGATTAAAATTAAGCTATACTAAATTAAGCGACTTTGATAGTTACCCAATCGTTAAATGCGAAGAATTATTAAGTTAAACAAAGAGGGTGATTTATATAAGTGAATGGTTCCACTGAAATCAAGATATAAATTCTAGATCGTTTCGCAACAGATGCAGAGCGACGATGAACTGACATATAGACTCGTAATTTTCAGAAAATTGACAGATGAAGCATGAGCAGCAAGCGACTAATTCGTTTACCAGAACATCATTAGTTAATGCCATGGAATTTATTACTTCATGACAAATTCATCAATTACGCACGACAAACTGTCAGCACCCCAAACATTAATACAAATGTCATGGCGCTTGATGAACCACCTACCATTAAATTACTTTGTTTTCATTAGTTATATAAATACAATTAGTTATATCGTTACAAATTAGATTGTTCATTCAACCCTCAACTCAATTTTACAGAAAAATTTAATTCCTTAGTGAATGTATTTATCATGTTTAGTTTGATGCTCTATCTCCAATTTTTAGCTCATTTCTTTTCAGATTCAGCAAAAGTTTTCCTAGTTTTCTTATTTTGACTTAATATAAGCTGCCGTTGAACGCTCAGGAATTCCATCACAGATTATAGAATTTCTAAACATGACATTCAATTGCATTTCTCATCCTGACATCCGCTTTACTCCTCAGCGTCTTAGTCATTATCTGCACTAGCATTATTTCATAGACTTCTGGCCTGCGTTCGTAGAGTCAAAATTACTTCGTCTGAACCAAGCTTACTAAATGGTATTCCTATTTGCAATTATTATTAATCGTAATCGAAATACGGTGTATTCTTTATTATTCTATTAATATAATTTTCGGAACGAAAAAAGATGTTCACATGGTCACGCGCCCAGCACACGAATTGCGGTCACGTAGCACCGATCGACCCGTTCCAGGTCGGCTTTCCATTTTTTACCAAGATTTAAATGCAAAAATATAGTGCCTAATAAATTTTCCATATCTTCATCGAAAACGTTTCAGAGATCAATGACACACATGGAACATCAGCGCCCTGCGTGAGCATTAAACCAAACCCACACCAAAGCGACGTAAATAAATTTCTAAGTCTTCGATCGCTTGAGTCGCTCAGAACATGATTGATCTCACCAATATTCACTCAGGACGCCTCCAATACTGAAACAACTTATGCAGATAGGCGGGAAAAATTGAAGAACGAGCCTCGGTTTTTGCTGCACCCGAGTCACGCACTTGTGAGTTATGAACTGCGGAGGCCGGAGTGGAGCTGTAGCATTTTACGCGCCGGTGCCTCTTGAGAAATCAAATGAATTTCGGCGGCGGCTGAGTTCATTTCGGTAAATGCTGCCCTTTGTTAGGAATCGTCGCCTGGAGCTTAGGTACGATAAAAAACGGCGTCTGAAGCCCGCAACAAATGTAACACTGCGTTCCTCACAATCAGAGGAATGAGTGAGACTTTGTCCAAATTGCGATTCACTTGTTGCTTCTGTTTGTGGGTCATTTTGACCCAGTTTGACTCAGCAGACTGGTGCATTAAGGCTACGTGCTGAAAATGTGATGTTGTTTAGACAATGTTAACCATTCGTTTTCCGAGTGCACCACATGCACACTATGACATATATTTTGGAATAATTTTTACTATGAAATTGAACAGATTTAAAAGATAATTAAATCTTCATTTTTTTCTGCTTCACCCATATGGACCAATAGCTTTGGTGACATACAATCCGTCATTATTGTTATTTATTATTGCTATCCTTTCTTCTTGTTTTGATATTCCGCTGATATTATCATTCACTCTTAATGTCTATTATATTATCACTAATTAAACTTTGCGATTTCAATTTTTGAAATGCGTTTATCACGCCATCTTGTCATCCCCATTCCCCTTTCCCCTCCCTCTCCCCCCGTCGCGAAGTCTCAACCTTCATAAAACAATTTATTTTTATAGCGTCTGAATTCTATCCTTCAATCCCTTGCTGTTCAGCATTGACCTCAAATTTAAAAAAAAAAATAAAATATCACAAGAAACGTCGTGTTTGTCATTATATTTTTGGTGTGTTTTGTCCAGTTGAAGAAAATACGCTCTCGTTATCATAGTAGAATCATTAAAATTAACGATTTAAAAATAATTTGAAAAAAATATTTCCTTGTCACATACTTTTCCAGACTGACGTTTTTATTTTCCTCTAGTTGAATTAATGTAAAAATTTTTCTGCATTTTCAAACTTTACAGCAAAATTCGTAACTTGAGAAACTTGAACTAGAAAATGCTTATGCGATTATGTTGAATTTTAAATAAATATTCATTTTGGCACAAATTTCAAATAGGCCTTGCAGAACAACCAGAGGCTGGCAAGTCTCAATTCAGCCTCACGTTTGTTCTGATTTCTTCCTTTTTTAATTAATGATAGAAGAATATCTTTAAGGATAATTAATGATAGAAGGATATCGTTAAAGATAATTAATGATAGAAAGATATCGTTAGAGATAATTAATGATAGAAAGATATTGTTAACGATAATTAATGATAGAAGAATATCACTTAGATATATTTTAGATTCCATTTATTTCCAAAATCGTTTAGATTCCAATGATCCTCGCAACATTTTGATGTTTATGATAACATCTCGCGACAAGAAACCGACAGTAGTTAATATGGTTAAGCATATTTAAAGTGAACGTTTAATAATTCAAGAGCTAGAGTGTGCCCTGGTTTTATGTATTCATTTTAAGCCGCATTTCTATTTCGTGACGCAGTCGAGCGACAGAAAGTTATGAATATTCCTGGAAAGAACGCATGGTTTCTGCATTACTTCATGCAGGGAACTTTTAGATCCACGGTAAAATCGCCGGTCAAGAAGTACAGCGGGTGAATACGTCCACACCCACCCGTCCACGTCTACCCGTCCATGTCCACCCGCCCACGTCCACCCGTCCACGTCCACCCGTCCACGTCCACCCGTCCACATCCACCCGTCCACATTCACCCGTCCATGTCCAGCTCTTCATTTATTATTTTATTCAGCTGGCAAATATGTCTCAGACAGCAAACTTTCAGCCTCCGATGTATTGTATTTAATTGTGACTTGGATCGAATTCCGCAATTTTTATGTGCGGAACTGAAACTAGATATCAAATCGGACCTGACCGAAAAATATTAGTTAAATTCAAAAGAAGTTTAACGATATAACGAAGTTTTCATTGGCAGATGATGATCGCTGCTTTTGCTTGTGTCGCTTCTAACTGGAAAGTGAACTCATTTATCGTGCATTGAATGCCCCTAGTTTAAGATAACATGAATAGGATACAATAATCCAGGTGTCGGCTAAGCGCTTGATATCAATCCCATTGGAACGAGGTCAGAACTTAATTTTTTTGGTATCGGACAAGTCGGTAAGGAAAATAAAAAATATAGCTATAATTTTAAAGTCTTTTGATCTACAAAATTCAGATGGAAATAACTTTCGATTTGTTGTAAATCAAATTCAATATCAGGAGTCAACATTGCTCACAGTTCAGCAGCCGTAGTGCAAAAATAAATTTCATTGGTTCATAACATTTCTTTTTACATATGGTGATCAAAAGTTTCAAATAATACCTCGATATTTTCACTTTTTTATATGTGCTCTTATGGGGTCCATTTAAATGCAAATGCGCCATGAAGATAAAAGAAGTCTCTCGACGCCGGATAATATCAACCGTGAATGCTGCGAGACGAGCGTGTGTGTAATGCACTTCAAAACGGCAAAATTTTCGCTTGCTTCAAATATTCTTAGAGGAGAATCGAGAAAATATATCTGTTAAAAGCATCCTTTTGGATAAATTTTTCTTAAATTACAATTGAATGGCTAGACTAGAAGATTTATGCAATAATAATCGTTTATTAGGAGGGTACGTACGTACACGAAATCACAATAAGAAAGATATCAGTTTGCAGCAATAAATTTCACATTTCTTACGGGAAAATCACGCAAGGAATCCAGAAAATAAATTTTTGACGAATCTCGCATTTTTATTCGTATAATGAGGAAGTATATCGCCGTCTAAGGTTCAATCATGAAAACTTTCACAGAGTTTAATATTAACACGACGCTAACGAAGCTATCATCGTAGAGACCGGGAGAATCATCGTATATACTCGCATGAATTGCAAGAAAATTTTAGACCATAGCCCTCGAATGGGAAACCTAATACCAACCAAAAAGTTCCTTGTACAAAGTTGAGTGGCTCTTGAAGTTTTTGGAAATCGAATCTATTTAATGGGAGAAATCAAGAGCTATAATCAGTCACGCAACTTGGAAGATGCGTTCGATCGCTTGCTTTGGTGGTGAAAGGTTGAAGTGCGAAAAGTTTACACATTTTAATATTCAAAGTTTCTTCAATCTTTAAAAGGTCGCTCATTTAAAGCTTAACGGTGTTGAAAATTTTAAAGGACCTTCAACGTCAAAAAGAAACATGAAACGAAAACGTTAACATAACTTTTAAGTTTTCTAACGTGCCCTTTCAAAAACTTTATAGTATATTTTAAACTTGTATTTTAAAGAAATTGTAATGTCTATTGACCACCAGTGGCTCTTGAATTATAAAAGAGCGACCACTTCACTCGGTAACGTATGCGCCGTAAACAGTTTAGGATAGCAGTGACCGTGACCTCAGCTTCTTAAATATTGAGTCAGGATAGCTCGCTGGGCGCCTGGCTTGTGCATCATGCAGTGGCATGGCCAGGGAACTCCACACTCCGCGAATGTTTTCAAGTTTGAGATGTTTTAGATTCTCAAAGTTTACGTTGCGAACTCCATTGATAAATTATGCACAAATATGGAAATATATTTGTAATGCAGATCTAAATATGTTTAAATGATTCCGGAATAGTGTCTGACTGATGTAAAGAGTGAAATGTGGACTCGTATTCTAACGCGGTCTTTAAACTAAATTCCTTGATACTCGTTCATAAAACAGTTATTTAGGAGAGCGATGACTTTCTTTGCTTTCTACATAGTTTCCGGTACGATTTGTTATCTACAGTAAGTGTAAAGTGTACTAAAATTCGCATATATTGCTTTACTGAGTAGTTTTAGGATGAATACAGAAACTTAATTACACAAACAAAAGGAGTAATTCTACAATTTTGCGTGTTTAAGAAAAAGTTTCACCTGCGTGCCACGTAATAACAATTTTTAGAGACTTGTCAATCTTTCAGTATCTTGGAAACTCACTCAATTCCATTTCGCTACGTGATGCAAAATCCTTCAATAATTACTCATTAACATAGAAAAACTTTTCTTTAATAGTTTGAAACCCATAATTTAATCGTAAAAATTATGAATTCCCCTAATTTGCTTGCTGCAATGCCGATACGATCAATAAATAATATGCGTAATGGCAGTGTTTATATAAGCGAAAACACAACCGATAAATGCAAGCCATCTTATACTCATTGAACGAATTATAATGAAGTTATTTTTAGAAATTTTGATGAAAACTGAGTTTAATTCATTTTAAAAAACTTATACGGCATATAATCAAAAGAGATGAAATAACTGAACATACTCATGTATTAGATCTCGTTGCATCGATGCATGTAAAACCTTCGGAAAACTGAATGAAAAATTAAATTCAATCTCTCTGGCCCTTCTGAGTGCTAATCTTCAGATGCTTTAAATCAATTCTTACCGCTCATTTCAAATCTATCATTTCATTATCGAATAGTAATGCTCGGTCATATTTTTTTTTAGCTTCTGCGTTTCGTGAAATCGAGTGCAGCGCCATTTCGTCGCTGCAACTGAAGTTGCAAAACCTCTTCGACCGATTGCAACATAAACACAAATGTGAGGAGATAAACTCGAACATTTGCCTCTTAATTAGGAAAATGCTCGCTCTATGCGCATGCAGGCAGCGCATTTATGCTTGCAAAATGCGCATGAAGGCAGTTCATTTCTAATCGCAAAATGCCCTAGAAGGCAGCTCGTTTATGCTCGCAGAATGCGCATGAAGGCAACTCAATAATTCTCGCTCTATGCGCATGCAGGCAGCGCATTTATGCTCGCAAAATGCGCATGAAGGCAGTTTATTTCTGCTAACGAACTGCGCTGCGCATGAATGCAGATCATTTGTGCTCGCGAAATGCGCATGAAGGCAACTCATTAATTCTCGTGCATATGCGCATGAAGGCAGCACATTGATATTCGTGCATATGCGCGTCAAGGCAGCTCATTAATACTCGCGCATATGCGCATGAAGGCAGCTCATTAATACTCGCGAATATGCTCATGAAGGCACCTCATTAATGCCTCTAACTTCCTTAATCAGACTTGAGACGAAGATGTAAGCAGACAAGCGACGTAAATAGTACATAGAAGACAACCTAAAGAAAATAGGAATTTAAAGCTGATTCAGTTTTCTTGTAGTCAACTCTTATTTTATTTCCTGGAACTTCGAGATAGTTATGGAAATTTTCTATATGTGGAAATTTACTGTGTCATCTTAATTCGCATTCAATTAAACTTTTTGTACACCGACGTCAATGCGACGTTCAAATGCTTATGGTGATCACGCAGACATCGCAGCCTGGATGTGGTAAGAAGTGCACGCCAAAATGTAGCTGTGCGTAATAGGGTTGAGTGGAATAAACTTTCTTGGGCAATTTATGGTACGAAAATGCCGAAGATAATGAATGCCCTTTCAAAATATTTTACAATAAAAAATTTTTTAAAAGAAAATACCAAGCAAATTCACCATATCGATATTGAAAACGTTTCGGAGTCCATAGTGGAGTGTTTATGCAGCGTCAATGTTGCATTTATTTATTTAATATCTATCAAGAGTTAATTCCTTTCATGTAGAGAATATGTTGATAAGGCGGCGAAAACTTGGATCTGAAAAAAAAAAGAAAAAAGAATAAATGGAGAAATTGAATTTCAATTACACTTCGAAAAATCAGATATAAACTTTTGCTATTCTTTTGTCCGAAAATCTTAACAGATTCAGGAAGCCTCTTGTTAGTAATGACAATTCGTTCATGTAATGAATTGAAAATTGTATGTATGAAAGTGATGAAAATTCATTCATGTACTTCTGTCGGCAATCTGACGGGAATCTTTGATTAATCCTGTCGACTGCAGCACGATGAGAGCTCTCCATTGTGTTCAACCCTGCTGATGATGCCCAGTCTTCATAAACAAATACGCAAAAATCAAAAGGTTAAAAGAAGATGCATGATAATTAATTTTGAAACTCAAATATATGTCAATTCCTGAGTCCACACATTATAGTTAAATTTAGTGCCGTTATTTCCCTATTTTTGTTACTTTTTGAGAATTTTTTTCCACATTTTTGTCAATTTGTGATATAAATCATTATAATAAAAATTTGTATAAAAGATAAAAATTTATAGATGAACTTACCTCGCAGCGTTAATAATATGTACGTGCTTTATTTTTGTTATCTGAGTTATATAGAGGCATTGTAGAGACAATTTTTCGCCTTTATAGAAGTAAAGCTGGAACAAATGTGAGGTACATTTTTTTGAAGTTTGGTAGTATACTTTGGCTGCTAATCCCCGTAGAGTTGTCCACCAAATCCAAGGTTTGGCGAGGCGCAAGTCCTCCAAATTAACAAAGATTTTTTTGGCGACGCTAGTCGTTACTTATCAGTTGTCGATAAGCCACAGCGAAATTTTTCGATTACAAAATGAGAAGGTTTGTACTAATAACCTTGGTTTTGTAAATGTCTCACGCGTAGCGGATCCGTTTGATATGTTTCAATTAAAGAGATAAAACCAACTAACCGTAGAACTCATCTCATATTGATAGAATATTTTCGTCAATCTATGTGTAGATTAGAAACTATTAGCCAAAATCAAGCACTCAATCAAATTAGTCCATAGAAAATAATCTTAAGCCAGATTGCTTTCTGAATTATGTAACAAGCCTTACGATGACCTAAATATTAATCTTGTTAATCGTGAAAAGCAATCGATTTGGTGGTAAATCTTATTGATTTTTTCATATTACTAGCTTGTGCTCATATCAAAAAAATAGCCGAGCAATAAATGCTAAAAAAAATAAATTAAATTTCTGTTCATGGTAAATTCACTTGATTAAATAAAATTTTAAGATATAAACTCCCCTGAATCTCTGAGTTTTATGTTCGACACATCGAATTGAGGCCAAAGGCAAGCTATCGTGAGACGGCAAGCAAAAAACTCTAGTCTTTCTTCAATAATCCGACAAGAAAAGTTTATGTAAATCTTCATGTTTGACTTGTAATGACATATATACTTTATTTTTCAGGCCTCTTGCAATTAATCGTTCAAGAAAACCACCGCTGCTCCAATAAAATTCAATTTAAAGTGCCGCAAGGGGGCGTTTGTAGCGCATGTTTAGACATGGTTTTGCAAGCAAGGCATTAAAGCTCAGATAAATCAACGAACTAAATACGACAGAGCGCCGTCGCTGAGCTGCCAAGCTTTGCAAATAATTTATTATTCTGGCCAGAATAAAACGTCGCCTTGTGATACGCCGCTCTTTTCTGACGTCAAAGTCTCCTCAGAAACGAAGGCGGCTGCAACGGGTTGACGGCGCATGGAAATACAAACAAATACTGTTATAATGCCTCAGTTTCAGAGGTCAATGTTGTTGGTTACAATCTTAAGCTTATAATTAATTCTTTCTTCATTGCTAGGTTATGGTGAGCTGAGCTGATGGCTGCAATGTTTCCAGTTTCGAGCCTCAAAGTTTCAGGTCTAGGGCTCTAGCCACGGAAACTCAGCCATATTTTCTTCATTTGCTTTTGCTCGGCCATATTCTCTGCCTCTGTTGCTGACGAAGGTGTTGCATCAGCAATCAGAACTACTCACTTCAGACCTCTACCTCTACTGCTGACGAAATTAATGCTCAGAAAACCGAGTTTTCATTTTAATAGACTCTACAGGCAAGTATGAGACTGTTTGACCGAGACTTCGGAGACGGAGATTCCGCATTAGAGAGTCTGCCAAATCGTTTGGAATAAAATATATCTGCCTGAATCATTTGGGCTTCAGTACTCCTACCTCGACTACGTTCATAAATTCTCCAGGTTTCGAGAAAATTTCTTATGTTCCACAAATAGCTAAGAGAAGAACGAACATATGGCCCGCGTTGCGATGAAAGTTCTTATATTCCTCGATAAGCGAAAATAAGGAAGGTACATATCACTTACGTTGTCAGGAAAAAAATATCTTTAAGAAAAATAAAAAACGTACGCAATATTAACGTTGCAAGGAAAGTTTTTATATTCATGAAAAATAACGAGAACAAAGAGCTTATATATTTCTAAAGTTGCGAGGACAGGGTTCAAACATTCCTCATCATACTAGGAATGTGCTTCATGTTGCCTCGCGACTAACGAGACAAGGTGATCTCACCACCCTGCTTACTTGCGTTCAATGCAGCTCATTATAGCAGCAGCATCGCGCTCGGTTTCAACTTCGCGCCTCTAATTAGCAGCTAAGAGGATCGGACACTTGCAAGCTCGCACACACATTTCCCAACGGGATCTTAATCAATTCAAGTCCCAAACAACAAATCAATATTTTTTAATTGACCCGTAAGGAGCTCTTCCCTAGTTTGCTTATAGTATGTTACAGTAGTTGCAAATAATAAATTAATGTTACTTTTCATCATCGTGCATCGAATTTTGATGTCATTGGGAATAAAATACTTTATGTTAAATATTTCTACATAAATATTCATTTCATTTAAAAAGTCCGCGCATGTTACGAGAATCTATGAGTGATCTCAAGGAAACCATTTTTTATGTTTCCGCCTCTAAATAAGGACCACAGTTATATCCTGCTTCCGAAGTGAGTTTATTAAATTTATTCATACCTTCATTAATGGCACTATATTGCGTATTTAAAACACATGCCACATTGACCTTCATTTCAAAAATTGCTGCAACTGAATTTAAAAATTAAATTTTAATTAGGAGTTAAATTTTTCTGTACGCGCTATTATGAAGCAGGGTTCTATGCACGCTCTATGTCATGATTATTACCATATTTCATGGATACGCATGTTCACTTGATCGATCTCGCTATTCATACTAATATTCTTCGAAAGTTCGAAGCTTCCGCACTATTTAGTAGTAGAATTAATTCCTGCCACAGATGTGTTCGGTAGTGAAAATTTAATACGTATCAATATTTGAACCACTCACGAATCTGCAGGCGCGTCAGTTGCGTTGTTCACAATTACGGTGAAAAAAATGGTCTGACCGGCGTTCTTTTGGCCAGTCGCCTCCTGAAATTAAACAATTTCAGCATTTCTTTGCAAGCCTAGTTCTGGTTTTATATGTAAAGTTCAGAAAAATAGGGTGTCACGGTTTAATTTCGTGGGGCAACCCGTCACTGAAATGCCTGTCAGACCGTTTCCCATAAAAACGGTCAGATCTTTTTTGACGTTTTTCTCCAAAAACGTCCAGACCGTTTTTCAAAATCTTTCCCATTTAACAGCCGGACCGGTTTATAGAGTTTCTCATAAAAGAATCAGGCTATTATTTCAAGTTTTCTTTCATAAATGGTCAGACTATTTTATGACATTTTTGCCATGAAACAGTCAGACCGTTGCATGTCGGGTACTTCCATACGAGAAGAACCTGGACCTGTGTAGGCAAATCGAACACACAGAGAGACGAGGTCAGTGTTCCTACCTCAGAACTGCGCTGAACGATCGCAGCTCGTCGAGTCACCAACTTGATGAGGTATTGATGGTCACAAAGCAAACAAAAACATAACCATAACGATACAGTGACAATATTCACATCTGGTCTATTTAGAATAATATTAATTTAGAGGTCGCTGAACACCTGTCGCGGCAAAAACAAACAATGATAGGAAAGACGTTATTGATGAACGCGCACTTGTTGAAATAATATTGTTGTCTGTTTAATGAACAAATATGCCCCCTAAAAATGATTTGAATGCGATACTTGATAGTCGATGTGCACCTGGCAAAACAAAACCTTGTTGACCGCCACATCTCTATGGAATAGAAGCCATGAAGACTGAGATTTATGGCTATATACTAAATTTATGTATTTATTTTATTCCAATTCGTTATTTAATCCAATGCGACCACGAGTGTTGTCATTGGATGATATGGAAGGAAAAATATCTGCCTGTATCGAAACAAACTTTAGGGGTCAAGTTTGATACATTTACACGAATCAAGTGACCCGATTTGGATTATCTTTATGGCGAGCTGGATATGGAATTTAGCAGAACAGCATGTGTTATTACAATGATTAAATTTGGTAACTCAAACATTTTATGTTACATAACATTATTTGCCAAGTCGATAGGTCGCTAAAATTTTGAACGAACATGACGGAGAAGTGGAATATAAATCTGGAAACTGAAGATAGTATATTTTGCCGAAGATGATATGAATCGAAAAATTTCAGCCTGAAGATGGAAATTCAAGCTGAATGTGCCAAGAAATGTATTTCGAAGAGTCAATAAAATCAAAGGAGCGGCGAATGTCGAAACAATTCATCTTTCGTTTGCATGAAAAATTTTATGTAATATACAGGAAAAAGTTCTAAAATAACTCTCTATAGGGTGAAGTGGCATGGAATGAAATCTGGTGAGATCGCAAGATATAATTTTTTAATATAACTTAAAATATGCTCTAACAGCGAACACTCGATGTCCCTTCATTTGCTGCATGATCGTGACTTTCAGTGGTGGAGAAAATATTTTAGAGATCCATCCTCTTGCACGCATCGCATTTCATCATCCCTGTTTTTATCTTTCGCCGGCAAGCACGTTTTTTAAATGGGTAATAACTACTTATTATAATGCACCGTCTTCATGCCACATAATCCTTACATTCAAACTTCTCCTGGACTATCAGAGAGTTACTTACTATGTCACTGAAATTAATCTGTTGCTTGATTGTTGTAGGTAACACAAGAGGATTGAAATTTTGACGGGTAAATATTAAAAGAAAATTTGCTTTCCCAAGTCGTAAAGAGGCAGTTCGTAAATAATTTGACTCGCTGGATTTTAATGCCGATGAGTCCGCGAAAAAAATACCCTCGTCGTTTGGTTATTCTCTGAAAGAGATCATTTAAATTAAACTATTGCTCTCTTCTAGTTAGAAATTTGTTCATAGTAAATAAAATAAAATGCAATTCGACAAACATAATTAAGATTCGTGTAATATCGCAAATTTTTGCTAATCTTCCTCGTTTCCCTCTTTTTCTGGTCGCCTCACATTCACATCAATATTGCGCGTGACTCTTGCCCTCGGCACGTGTGTGACTTAGGCACGCAGCTCCTAATAATTATCGAGCGAACATGTGAGTTCTCGCTCACTCGCCTCGACACGCAGGAGTTTGTGTTCGATGCAAGCTTAAAAGTTGAGTTTTTGCGTGGCCCCCAATTGCTTGTCATAGCGAAACTGGCGGAGGGTAGAATTGTTTTTTATAAGAGCTGGCAGCTCCCTGAGCGCAATAAATTGGCGATCATACTTTCGATATTGAATGAAATCTATGTGTCGGAATATAGTTGTAAATATTGGTTTGCCGCGAATAAATGGTCATATATATGGTAGGAACAAGAGAACGGAATCTATGCGATGCTTTAGACAAATTGAAAATTTTGCATGTTGATGACATTTGTAAACGACATGCACAAAGAAACAAATTAGATGATCGATTTAAACCAAATTTAAATGCTGAAAAAAATATGAATTTCTATCTCACTTTACCATTAGATACTTCGATTTTATCTCAGTATGTTTTCAACGGAAAAAATGAATAAATTCTCCAATATCAATTAAGGTTTCAGTGTCAGTGAGGAAAATTCTCTCTCTATCGGGCAACTAGGCGGCAACAGTTTCAAAATTCTATAGCGAGACGTTCATCCAATTCTTGGTCAGAATCCACTTAGCCCGCACTGTTCATCGAGTGCGACAAAAATATATTATATTAATTAAATTAATTAATTGCTAACAAATGTGATATATAAAGCAAATAGATGTGTTTGTTATATATAGATATATATAACAAATGTGACATATATATATATATATGTGATATATATGTATAGCCTGCATCAAATTATCGGCCAGAAAATTTCTATATGAGTTTAATATTAGTTACGCGGTTTGAGAAGCTAAATAACATTCATGGAATTATGCGATGCACACCGTATTTTCAATGCTGATAAGCCGTCTATTTTTCAGTAAGAGTGCAACGGGTGAAAGCTTGAAAATGTAATTAATTATTGAATAACGAGTGAATCTAGAACAAGAATAAATTAGAAATAATTTCGGTCTTAATTCATACGCACAGGAAGTTTGAGAGTCTACCTTGATCTTCGGAGTAGAAATAAAAGAAATAAATGTAACATTTTGAAATTTAATATTACTTACTAGATATTTCTGACCTTGAAATTTTAGCTTTAGACCATTTAATTTGCCATCAAATTTTATATAGCAAAATTTTGTTTTGCTATATTGGAAGCAAAGTCCAAAAATGAAATATTAACTGTAGGTTTGCAATTTTTGGGATAGAAACCATTCGATTTACTTCTCGTTTTCAGTCTGTCAATGTACAGCAACGAGGTTAACTCTTGCATATACTTTTTTATGCAAATACAATGCAATACGTCCATATGTTAAGATATAAATCTGCTTGCAATTTGAATTTGACACGGTAAATTACAGAGAGAAAGACTCGCAGTAAATTTTTTCATTAACTGTTAGCAGCTCATCAGTCTATAAGCTATCATGCATTGGAATTTCTAAACGCCTTCATTTTAAATACAGAGAATGGAACACTTTATTATCTCCTAACACTTGACATTCTTTAATATCAGTACATTGCACCATTGAATTTAATGAAGACACCAATCAAGCGTAACATCGACGAGGTTGTGACTCACAAACGAGTGCAGAGTTCGTGATGTGCACGGTCACAGCAGCGGCTACACTCACAATAATGAATGGGCCATGTTACGCGTTTATGTGTTGGAACAACAAGTAATTACGCCCCATTAGGAGAGTGTCGGGTAACGGGGTTTAACCCGACAATCAGGAACAAATATAACGTAAATTTTGTGATCATCGAAGAAAAACACAACCTAATTTTAGGACTCGGAGCAAGCCAGCAAATAAAGCTAATGGAAATAAAAGAAATTAAATTCGAAAGAAGCAAAATATTTACCGGTTTTCATCAAGTGAAAATAAAAGCCGATGCGCAGCCCTTCGTAATGCCAGACCGACGAGTTCCCCGAGTTCCCGTTGCATTGAAACCGAAACTGTAAGCGGAATTAGAATTTTTTTTAGAAGTTAAGAGTTATTGCCCCAGTTGATGAAGCAACAGGATGGGAAAGCAATGTAGCATAAGTAGCCGACACTGACTGGCCGCTACTCATGGGCTCACCGCGAGTGGCAGCCATATTGTGTTACTTATTTTGTAAATGTATAATTTGTTTTGCCATGGCACAATGTTACTGTCTCCCTTGAATCGTTGATTATTTTCTTACACACATCATATCGTGAAATAAAAATAATTGCGTCAGAAATTATTGTTCAATCGAATTGAATCGTTACAAATCGTTTACGCTAAAATTACTAAAATATTCGAAGTGGTTTTAAAATATTTGAATAGTTTAACTAATGTTATCCTGACACCATCAAATAATGCAAGTGCTCTGAGTTAATTGCTCCTTGGTAAAGAAATTAAAATTGAAACTCAGAGCAACTTCCTAAAGCTTCTTACTTTTCGGTCAGAATTACAGTCACTTTCCAGTAATTGGATAGTTGGGTGCACCTATTTCTGGCCAAAAAGCCTGCTCCAAAAATTTTTGCTGTGAACTTTCCAGAACTCATGCGCGAACTCGCTTAAATATGTGCCTGAACTCACTCGAACACCTTCCTGAACTGCTCGAATGCCTTCCTGAATTTACTTAAAAGCCCTCTTGAACTTAATCGAACGCTTTCCGGAACTTATTCGAACTTCTCCCTGAACTAACCGGAACGCTTTCTTAACTACATTCGAATCGAACGTTCTACTGAAATCCCTCGAACGTCAGACTAAAAAAAATAACATATGCCTGAAAAAATATCCGAACTCATGACTCAATCCCTTAAATCAATTCCAATGTTCGCTAAAACTCATGTCTGTGTAAGCTGAAAAATCCTACACCTGGGGGTCTCAAGCACAGCCAGCGCGGTCCGGTTTTTATTTCCGCACTGGACGGTAAACAAACGCTACCAGCCACGGACTGCAGTTCCCACGAGGAGGGAAAAACTGCATTTTTCCTGCAGTCGATCCGGCGGGTCTTGAGCGCCCTGAGGAGTTGACCGGAAACGCCAAACTTTTTCTTATGCGAGGATGAATCCGAGCTCGCTCCACTCATGCGCAAATTCCAGGCACAGGAATTTACAGATTTACTGCCACAGGGAAGATGAACAGTGGGAAATATCAGGGCTAGTGGCCTAAGGGAAGTTATTCTAAACGATCCTGCTGATTTGAATGCCAATGGGGACATAGATCCGTCAGATATAGCGGATTTTTGATCGAAGCGACGTATCAAAGATATAGCCAATTTCGTGGGAGGAAAGACATGCAGGCATAACAAATTGATGGGCCGAAGTGTCTTGGATATGTAGGACATTTCAGCTCGACAAATGGGACGAGCGTGGATCTCTCTTATAGATTCTTAATTAGTAAAGGGCGATTGTTTGCCTCTTTTTAGCGCATTTTCTCATTTATGGAAAAAGGCGCTATTGTGCTCGCCATGTCCGTCCGTCTGTCCGTCTGTCTGTCCGTCTGTCTGTCCGTCCGTGACTTCACGCTTTCGTCAACGAGAAAATGCGCTCTCTGTCATTCACTGCAATGAGTACTGAGTTATATTTTTTCGGTTTATTCGTTGACTTGGGGAGAGACGCAACTTGGTGGAATGTTTGGAGATATAATATACTTGCGTAACCGGCGGATCTGTGGGACTTTCTCTGGGACGATGGTTCTGAGACGTACATCAAATATGTGACGGATGGACATTGAATTATTGTTTTTTCTGATATGGGTGATCATTAATTGCCAAAGAATGGTTCTACATCGATCTACAAATATGACATGTGCCAGGGTCTGGCATATCTGTGGGCGAAGAGTCTAGTATCGTTGTTCAGATCAGAATGTATCGTAGTCGTAGATCAGAACAGTTAAGCTTCGAGTCGATACACAGGGTTGTGTGCTCCACCCCGTTTAGGAATAAGATTATTGTACATGCAAATGCACATACAGTCGAACATTTCCATGCAATATAATTTCATGAAAATATTGAATATCTTTTTGCACAACGACCGTATCGATGAATAGAACTGCATGATGCCAGGTGCAGGTTAAACTTGATTAGATTTATGTTTGCGTGTGACACTACGCATACATATAGTCTCTTGTTCAGCTAATAAAAATGTTTAAAAAATGTGACTGTAATCTTTTAGTAATTACTAGTACCAGAAAAAATTCCCCACAAAAGAAATTTGGTAATATTTAGTAAATTTACTTGATAAGCGAGGTCATATTCAATTGGGCAAGTAATGTTAAAAATCGTTAAGATTGGATTAAAAATAAATAATTACCTTACTTAATCATTTAATTGCATTTAATGACTTATATATGCCTTAGAATTTATAAAAACCATATTAACAAGGCATAGTAGATATTAAATTTTTCCCGGACTATACGAAGAATAAAACTGGAAAAAATCTATCAATGAATAGACAATTACCGAAAAACCTATCCAGAATATAATTACCGGACAACTCGTACAATTACCGGACAACTCGTACAATTACCGGACAACTCATACAAGTACCGGACAACTCATACAATTACCGGACAACTCACACAATTACCGGACAACTCACACAATTACCGAACAACTCATACAATTACCGGACAACTCATACAATTACCGGATAACTCATACAATTACCGGACAACTCGCACAATCTCACACAGAGCTACAAACCAAGGCGCTGTGTTTATCCGTTCTCCCGCGCGTTCTCGCATCCAATCCGCAACAGATGTGGACGTCGCGTAATACACTTGGATAAGATTATGCAATGCCATCGAGCAGCAATTACGCAATAAATTGAAACGTCTGACGCACGGTCTCCTCCACAAATGCGACCCACGCGGTCTCTTGTGCGGCATTTTCATTTTAAAATTGCATTAGATTGTAAACCATATTTTTAATTTGAATAAATTTTTAGTGCTCAGTTCAATTTTCGATTTTTACTTGTGTACAGTATTTTCTCTGAAGTTAGTGTTATTGTGCACAGAACATATTTTAATTGACCCTGATATACTGGAAAACGAACTGTTTTTTAATGTACGAGATTCAGAACTGTAATTAATGCATCGAGCATTGATGCGTGGACCGCAGTCGTGACAGATCGTAAATTGAATTAAAATTTTGATCGACAAGATTCGATTGTTGCTGCCCACCACCTGACCCGTTGTTGTTTGTGGTGTGGTGGTGGCGGGGACTGGTGGTGGTGGCGGGGACTGGTGTCGGTGCGGGAGTTTAGGGCTCTGAATGTGAAATGTTTTCAAATTATCTATATATTTTGCTTCTTATCTGGTTTAATCGGTCTGGCTTTCATAGATTATTCGGAAGAATTTCATACTGACTCCAATTTAAGTCGCACACGATTAGCCAGTTTTTCATTTTTGCTCAAAGCTTACTCAGTTTAACCTCCACGTCCGTGATGTTTTAAAAAAATTCAAAATTTCACAGTCCAGCCTTGTGGTAAGCTAGTCCACATAAGAATTTCAGTCAAATTTAATAATTAATCGAATAAAATGTTCTTGAAGTTCCTTAACTTCTGTCGTGGTATGAGAGGCTCGACTTAGTCTCTTGTGAGATTATATCGCATCTTTTCAACACTGCATGCACAAGTCCTAAAGCTGATATTTTTCCTCATTCAAATTCTGGTATTCTCATGAAGCTCCGGCAATACACATATAATTTTAGGTTTTCCCGCATTTTCGTCATTTTCAATGGATAAAAATCTAATTAAAATATGCATAACTTGGGATTTGAGGTTCTGGCAAGGCAACCAATTGATACAAATTTTAAACATTATTCCTAAAATAACTTTCACAAGTCGTGTTATTTTATCTTCATGTCGAGAATATCTTATCAAGAGTAACTTGTCCTGGGGCCATACTTTCAAAATTTGCTAAGTGAACGTAAGTACTTACGCTCTATTTTCTTGTCTATGATTGGTGGATTTTGCTTGAAAGGCCGTCAATGATTGGCTGATGAACTTACGATCTCTAAACTTTTTTTGAAAGTATTGGTTCTGGTCATCAGAATCATATTATTTACCGATCCCGATTTTTATTTATATCTTGTGTTGTTGCTGCAGGCGACTCCGCAACAAACGTTTTTGTGGGGCGAGCTAGAAATTAGTTGTTTTTCTCAGAACAAAAGTTTTAAAATATCTGGTTTTTGCTTTTATATTTATGTTGCCTGGCTCTTTTTGTTTCTAGTGCCATTGTTGAATTTCATGCAGCGCTGCACCTGAAACAAACTTTCAGACGCCATGGGCGCGAGTCGAATTCGTGAGTCATGAATTCTTTAATCATAAAAAACAAGGCTTTTTAAAATTTAACGCTGATGTCTCAACTCTATAAATTTATTGCACGTGAAAAGAAATCATTCAAGATTCACGTGAGAAAAAACTGTTAAACTATTAAATTATATGTAAAATGCATGCATACTTCATGCATTTTAAAAGTGCGTCACTATGAACCGTGGTGAGACACGATTAAACCGTAACCTTTATAGAAAATACGAAACTGAAAACATCACACAGTGGAAATCCTGAAAAAGAGCGGAAATCCTTTTATTCGTTAAAATTCTACATCCATCCTCACCTGGAGTTTTCAAAGCCGCAAAATAATGCACGCTTGAATTGAATGAAATCAGGTTAGATGCTCTGGTGAGTGTTTGATGTACACGTCGCGCGTGAAAATAATCTCGGTTGCAGTGTTTTCAAGAATTTTTTTGCAGAAATTATGTGAACATTTTCTGATTTTTTTAGCAATTATTTAGCTAATTACATGTAATATCTACGATTATGGTCGTTGATTTCGAAATCTCAAACGAAAGGCTCAGTTTTCATCGAACTTCTTGCCTAATTTAAAATTATTACCGTTAAATTTTACCTGTAACATTTCTACCAGAAAGATTTTGCCTTGCAAATAAATTTCGACACTTCTGAACCGAGAATTTATAAGTCTACTGTCAATTTAGGCAGTTTGCGATCCATAAATTGTATTTGTATTACTTAATAAAAGTTGTAAATATATCTGTGCTACACCATTTTTTACGCACATATAATTTACCTGAACGCAGAGACTTTGTACTCGTTAAAGTGAGGAAATTGCAATGAATTATATAGCAGATTATGTTGACACCAACATGGACCAGGGTATTGTGGTAGAAAAAAGTGTGATTATACAAAAATACAATATGGATCTAAAAAATTAAGCCAAAACAAACATCAGTGATGTACTTGTTTACAAGTATTCAAATATTTGAGAAAGATGCCAGGCATTTTCATCATAAAAAACTGAACAAGTTTTCCCGGAAAACAAACCCCGGAGGCTCGTTTCGTACGCATGAAAATTCCAGCCGTGACTTCCTCATTGCAGCGCAGGAATGCCGAGGGCACTCCTGCAGAGTTGCTTCTTTCCTAAAAAGTTATAAAAATATGTTTAATTTTTCAGTAACATGTTTTAGGCTGAATTCAGCAAAATGAGGTGAGAAAAATTTTACAAAGCCTTGAAGAGAATATAATTAAATTTCTGGATACAGTGAAGAAGAGCTTGAAGTTCCGCGAGCCACGCATGCTAGTCTGCTAACGTTCATTAAACATGCCTCCAGACACCGGGGCGAGGGGTGAAGTCAGATTTTCATATTTCTATCGTCATGCAAAACATTATTATTATCTTTTCATTAGCTTTTAAAATATAAACTCGTAAACTCATTACCCAAAAATCGGGACTTTGTTTGTTGAAAATAACTGTTTATTAACTCGCTACAAACATTTTTTAGCATTTTAATTGGCTATCGCATCCAAATTTGACGGAGAAGGTTTTTTAGGGCGCTGTTCCGCACTCAAAACAGGGCAGTTTCGTTGTAAATTATTAAATGTTTATCATGGATCATCAAGCAAATCATCCTATATCCTTCACAGCATCATCCTTCATTCTATACAGCATCTTAAACAGCAGCCTATATCCTACACAGCATCCCACATCCTACACAGCAACCCACATCCTACGCAGCATCCCACATCCTACGCAGCATCCCACATCCTACGCAGCATCCCACATCCTACGCAGCATCCCACATCCTACACAGCAACCCACATCCTACGCAGCATCCCACATCCTATACAGCATCCCACATCCTATACAGCTTCCCTCATCCTACGCAGCATCCCACATCCTACGCAGCATCCCACATCCTACACAGCATCCCACATCCTACACATCATCGCACATCCTATACAGCTTCCCTCATCCTACGCAGCATCCTATATTCTACAGAGCATAGCAGCTTCACTCCAAAACAATCAATTATGAGGATACTCTGAAGTCATTGTTTGGTTGATTTTTTGGTTCAGAAAAGCGCGCTAGAACAATTCTGGGCGTATATATCGCAGGTATAAATTGATCGTTCAATATCATTTCAGTTTCAACGTTAAGATAAACCTTGAACATCAGTGAGAAATTTAGAGTTGATGTAGAATTTGCGTTGCATGATTGAAGTATAGCTCATTTCCATAACTTATGCGCGTGACGTCACTATTGGAACACTTCTAAATGCATTGCTTGAGTCAAAATATGAACTCTTTATGATCAATGGTATCAAATGCTTACGTAATTCAATATACGGAATTTTTTATAATAATATCAGATCGAAATATTTGTTTTGAATTTTTAACAATGAATTTATTGAAAAGGAAACGGTATAATTGAGGAAACGCCCAAACAGGATTTATACATCAGGAATGTATTGTTTTATGACTTGTGTTAAAAAATTGTGTGCTTGGAATCGTTCTGTTGAAAGAACTGATTAGGTTGAATATCATGTATTTTATAGGGATGTAGACAGAGGATTTATATAAGCTCTGTTCGATGTTCGAAAATAAACTCAGTTAGAAAATAATTATCAAAAATCTCACCGATTTCCGCACATCAGTTGGAATTTCATAAAATTTGGATCATAAACTTGAGCATTCAGCAGCCTCAGTTGATATGTCCGAATAGATACAAAGACGTTGAATTACATTTTCAATTAAATGTTTAAAACAGTCTTCACTTTTTTTATATGTTTTTATTGGTCGTTTTGTTGTTATAAATAAGCATGAGAGACCATCCAGCGGACACAAAACAATTTCAATAGAGCCCTGAAGACGAGGAAACTTTTGTGGCACTTAAAAATTAAAGCAAAGTCAATTAAAATTATAACTACAGTTTCGGGAGCGTTTTAGAGTTGACGCAAACTTGTCTCTTGTTAATGCTGCTCATTAATGAAACCTACAGAATTATGATAAACGAGCTTGGCAGGACTTACGAGACATGAAGAGATTGGTGGGACTGAAGTGTTGTACCCATGCAGCGAGGAAGAATCTTACTGGGCTCGCAGTTACTTTAACTACGCCTTTAAATGTGATAATAAAGTGACAACGGGAGAGTGATACAAGGTAAAGACGTACGGGGCCTTGACATGAGGTAATGTACTTAGTTTACGACAATAAAACCAAGGAAATATCCGCCATAGTCCTTTATATGGCAAAATAAACTAAGACGTGGACAATAATACCATGAATAACCACGCTCAGAGCAGGCAAATTGGATCCTAAACTGGCAATGGGATACTATGAGCCGAAAACATGCGCGTTTATCAGGATATGCGGTTTTTAATTCTATTAAAAAAATTAACATGGCGGAAAATTGACGAATGTTGCATAATTCGGGATGAAAACATTCAGTTGATAGCATTCTCTTCATAGCATTCTTTTGGTAGAACTAATTCTGTAAATAAATACTAGGAAAATACATACTTATATTATTAGTCTGCTTATATCGCAAGTTCACAAGGAATTTAAAAGCAAAGAAAACGCCAAGAAAATTCACCATATCGATATTGAAAGTATAGGGAAATACATGTGACGAAAGATTAAAAATGCTGGTAAGCTAACCGCACGATTTTAGATTAACACGCCCGAGAACTTAACGAATAACTCTTGTATCTTGACAAGTCACGTTCCCAAGCATACTAATCACTTCGTTGGTGAGCGCAATCCATATTTTAAGTCCAGATGCTTCTGGGCCGGTGGCATGTGCAGAGAATTTAGCAATCGAGTTTCCGCCTGAGTGTGATAGTAAAATGAATGACGAGATTTACAAGTAAAAGCCATGACCCCAGGCCGAGATTAGGAGCTTGTGCAGAATCCTTGACGCATGAGGATAACATATATTATGGCAGACGTAGCGGTATATATATGGCTGATCATACTATTCAGGTTGATGTTGCCATATGTATGGCTGACCAAGTGTAGCTGGACAGACGTGCTCGTGCCTCGAACAAAGGACCTGAACAGTTTGGAATTAATGATATGATGCATACTGCATACAGGCTATATGCCGCACGAGTTATTATTGTAATGAATTGTACGAGTTTGTGCAATTTATTTTTTGTCGTTTTTCTGTGGTTGCACGTATTTTAATCATTTTATTACAGCTTCAATCATCATCACGATTTTATTCGATTGCATGCTGCCTAAAACACGATTTAATTGGTGTAGAAAAAATTTCGAAAGTAAAAACCATCGCTGATGATCGCAACAACAGCAAAGCATTTTAAGTTAAGTTTCTCCTCTCGCAGAAAATTGTTCACCAGTTCAAGATGGGGTCGATCATTTTGAGAAAATGATCAAATCTCAAGTTCATACAAACGGTAATCGGACGATTTTCACTCAATTAAAGTGCACATTCCGCTAGCCAGAAGTTTCAACCTATTATTTAGCGTGCATGAAAAGGCACAATTTTATTTCATTCGTTCCGAATTCTCGAGTTTCATATATTGAAGTGACATGGCCAGATTTCATTTTAAAAAGCTGTAATTTGTCCATTACTGAACCAATACTAACAGTGTTATAAAATTAAAGAAAATCGAATTTATATTAATTAATTGCGGAGGCACAAAAGATCTTGGATAGCATTTACTGTCGACCGCAATAATGTGGCATCCGTAATCAACTTGACTCTGCGCATGATCGGCATAAGCTCAATTGTGCCAGCGATTCTAATCGACTTCAAACGCCTCATGGGCGCTACACGTCAGTGTGCAGCGCAGTTGAAGGATGCAGGCCAACAGATGAAAATTACAGGGAACAATAACCTCTATCGTGCGATATAGAGGGAACAATCGCCGCCATCGTGCGATATAGAGGGAACAATCACCGCCATCGTGCGATACAGTGGGAAAAATCACCGTCATCGTGCGATACAGAGGGAACAATCGCTTCCATCGATGTGCGTTACAGAAGGAACAATCGTCTCGATCGTGCGATAGAGAGGGAACAATCATCTTTATCGTGCGATACAGAGAGAATAATCGCCTCCATCGCGCGATACATAGGGAACAATCACCTCCTTCACGCGATACAGAGGGGTCAATCGCCTCCATCGCTACAAGACAATTATGAACCTAAATATATAGTATTCATGTTTAATTCAAGGCAGCATCAAGGCAAATATCCCATGATATTATATCGAGATTTTATTGTTCCGATATAATGATACATCAACCTAAACTACCAAATTAAGACTAAACTAAACTAAATTATATATCACCATATGAAACTTAATTAGGATGTTGGCAAGACTAAGATCTATGACGTATTTGTCATGCAAGTAGATGATGTAATGGTGAGTTGTGGGGTTCCAATTGAAAGAAACAATCAATGCGGGGTGATTTGTCTAACGTGTCATCACAATTGATCTATTCCCAGAAGTGATTTTTCATGCAAATCACTACATTTTGCAGGGTGATTTGTCATGCAGTGTCATCACAATAGATCTCCTCCCAGAAGTGGTTTGTCATCACCCACATATCAGAGCGGCCACCCATCACCGGTCGTCCCTGTTTTATTGGTGATTTGAACTAGTAGAAGTTGAGTAATTTTCTGTTATGAAGAATATCTTTGTTCTTCGAAGCTGAGCAGCAATAAAACGCCTTTTCTATGTTCGGGTTAACAGCCAGTTTGACTGTCAACCCCCCCCCCCCCCAAAAAAATCAATGCGGTAAAGTTCATCGTGAGGTTCATCTAATGAAACTATTTACAATCTAACCGCAGTTGACACACCCAGAAAATATTTAACATATTTATAGCAGGATTAATTTTTGCTCAAAAAAAACTTCAAACGAAAAAATTTTCGCTCAGCATGGAAAAACTTTCAAGCAAGAAAAATTAACTATCCATATTATTCACCGTTCTTTTGCACACCTCTGAATCATTGGACAGAGCTCCAGTATAAGGGCTAGGAATTTAATACTGTAAATATTTTACAATGACATCAAAGCTACGCAGGAAGTGCAATACAACAAATACTTCATGAAGAGGATCGAGATGCGTGATTAATAGGTTTCCATTTTTCATAGATTCTCGACAAATTTTTACCTGATTGGATTAGGAAAAATATTTGTCAATATAAATTTCATGCTTTTTTCACCGCAGTCTATGCCTACGGATATCCAGCAATAAAATAAGGTATCAAACTAGAAGCATTTAATATAATTATATTTTACAGGCTAACAAACTTTTCCTGGCTCACTCCCAAGCCAGAGAATTAAGCACATCCCTGAAATAAAATAATAAATATGATGCTTCAAAAGAGGATATAAAAATTTTGCAATTATCGCTTATGCCAATAAAGCTATGGCATATGAATAATAATGAAATAATGCATCAACAAACCCTTTGTCTATTTTACAATGGTTTTATATTTATATTATATTTTCATATGCACATTCGTTTTCTTTCAAACAACCACCGACTGTTGTGAGTCAAAAATAGAAATGGAAACAATCAGAGCGGCATGAATATCATAATCAAAATATCATCAATCATCATAAATCCAATTATGCTCTGGCTGGAATAAGTGATTCTTTACACCCGAATTGCTGAAAATAATCATAAGAATGCACAAGAAAAAAAGAAGTGAATAAAACATCTCAACTTCCAACCAGACGCATTAACCCCCAACCTCCCATGCTGATGTGACCACCAGACCAAACGTCCACGGAGGTCTTCATGGACGACCACAATGAAAGGATGTCAGGCCACGACCACAAGAAAGCATTTAATTCTCAGGACAAGAAATGGGACTTAGGCTAACGAGGTCACGGCCGAGGAGGCGCCCTAAGAACTCGCTGTGTTGGAGGTCTTTTGTCTGCGTCATTTTGTACCAATAAAACAATAACTTTAGTGAAACCGGCCTTGGGGTATAGCTGCTCATCACAATTAATTTTCTATGCGGGATTTAGGAACTTCTAACTGATATATCCGATATAACTGATATAACAGAATCAAATCTCTCCGAACGAAAAGTCTTCAGTATTCGGTCGACTGTTCAAAATACTACACCACAAGCAACTGACACTTTCACTCATGAAGCCGAGGGCTATTGGAAACCCTTAATATGAATTGAAGATTTCCAATAAGTTTTTTAACTGCAGATACAGATGAGCAATTTGCCTTAAAAGTTAGGAAACTAGAAAATGTGGTGGGAAAACTTCTCTTTTGAACCAACCATAATTATTAGGTAAGGAGCTGGAATAAGATTTAAAATAAGACATTAAAATAAAACATTTGGAAAATTTGCAGGAATGTCATATAATATTTGTTAATATTTGCTCTCACCTTCGATTGAAACAACAACGAGTCATTTATTTCCCATAGAGAAAACAAAAGAAATCCCTTGGCATCTACAATACAATTCCATAGTTCCTGGAATACAAAAAACTCTTGAATCTCATCACTGATTCATTCCTATCTTACGTACATTGCTTGGAGGAAGACTCGTAGCAATTTAAGAGCAAAATCGATGACCCTAATGCTGCGACCGTTTATAAATATTTGTTACAGTAAATTTAATGGTCCAAGTGCACGTAATGGCTAATTTCTCGTCTGTGATTGGTTGGTTTGGCTTGAGAAGCCGTCAATGATTGGCTGATGGAGTAACGAACTCTTAGCTATTTTTGATGGCGTGCGTCGTCGTCATTTATGCTGCGAGCGCTGAACGCTCACCGAGGAACATTTTTAAACCGTAAAATCTGTGGTCATTTGCAAGCAGCGCACATCGACTGACGACATGATGACGTCACGGGTTGTTGCCGGCATGCCAACGTATTAGTGAGTGAACATTTTCAGACCTGCCAAAAATTCGATTATACAAAAATTCAAGATTATTTCGATAAATGGCGTCAGTCTGAGTAATCATTCGACATGTTTGAAAATTTTCATATTATTTAAAGCATCGGATAGGATTTTCGGGAACGAACTAATTCCTATGCTGTTTACCTGGCGGTGCAAATTGAAATGTTCACCAAGCAGTGATGCTAATAACTCCGCAACATGAGGGGACATATAATTAAATACTTTTTGGCTCAGACAAATTACCGATAAATCAATGAGACACCTTGGAATGAAATGGGAACTGAGTAATTTATCCTACTTAGAACTACTCTGTAAATAACAAATTAGCACTTGAACGAAGTTAAATAATACGAGTGCATGATGTGACATTTGATCAAGGCTTTGTACAATTTAGCGTGAAATCAGACCCATCGTATCCTCGGCCTTCAAACTGTAGAATTCATTTGAAACTCTACTGATTCATAATATCATATGCATAATCTTGTAGCGGTGAATAAACTTTGTTTGCACCTTGATTTCATTCTCACAGCACCACGATTCAACGCCGTATACATGTCGAACCTCTAGGTACGACACCAAATAAATGCATGATTACATTCAACTTTCAACACCTTCGCAGCGGCAGCTCTAGGAACATGCCTGCTACACAATTGGACACAAAGAACGTCTGTCACAGTCTTCTAGTCTGAGTCGTTATAAAGAACTTTTATTAACAAACCTAGATAACCGCGTCCAGTGAACATTGCAGATCGATATGCCGATAACTCGGTAAACGTTGCCGATAACTCAGCACAGACTAGAGTGTTTGAAAAAATGTGTAAATTTTAGACTTGAAATATTTAAACAAATCTAGTAACGTACTGCGTACGGACTATCGAGATCAACTATGTATATTGATTCACAATCAAAACTATGCCTGACTCCTTTTCTGTCCAGGACATGCTTCTCATATTTTTCTATTGAAATTTTCAAGTGCAAAGTTTCGAATGACTTTCGAATGAATATTCTAATCTCACATCAAGACTATAGAAGTTCCTTTTTTTAGTCTTAAACTAAACTTCGTAACAAGAAAGTACGAATCGCTTTTATCCAACTGTCAGCAAGAGAACCCAAATTCGCTTATTTAACTACTAGGAATTTGTCTTCCAAGTTGGGTGATTATAAAACTCTTGGATGCCCAATCCAAGCGAGCCCAACACACGTGAGTAACAGATTAATAGACTCTTACAAACCTTCCATTGAAGTTTGCCGTCGCTAATCTCTTAATATTTTACTGGTAAAAATGAAGCCGTACTCAGATTTGTTGAACATTTTGAACCTGTATAAAAAAATGCCGCACACTTGTATGATCATGTGAAGAGATTATGAATGTTCATGTTTTCGGTTGTGAAGGATGGAAGTCATGGGTTAAAATTAGACTGAATAGAACAAAATATCGTGGAAGTGTTTAATCGAGCTTCAACACAAGCGCTTCCTTCAATTATCATAGCAAAATATAAATTATCTAACGTCAAGCGGTTTGCTTATTAATGTTTTTTTACTAATTTTGTACCTAAACAATACAACCTCCCAGCGCTGATGGTTCCACCAGATCAACCGTCCACTGTGGTGGTCCGGACTCTAAATTTTACACCGGACAATTTTTACAAGAACTCCCATCAATGTGAACAATTATTTTAAATGTGAAATTGAAATTTTAAGAAACCAGACTGGATTTCTTGGGTTTGATGTGCCGTATGGGCTTACGGAAATATTTCACTCCTTACTATTTCACAAAATTTCATTGCAAGGAAATTATATTTTCATTGTGCGAGTTTTTAATTCTGCATCCCTAAAAGCAGGAGTTACATCTTCAGATTACTGGGGTGGATACTTGATTAAACTGCGGATTACAATTCTTAAAATAATCAAAAGCTTTCAACTGTACATTGATCACCTTGAGCTTTCTCTTCTAAAGAGGCTTCGTATAAAAATGCTTACTGACTTGAGTGCATTGCTGGTCCCAACGTATTGCTTATTCAAGCATGACGCCGAGCTATGGAACATTTTGTTTAGTGATACCAAGCTTCTCATTGAAACATAATAATCAACATAATATGCGTTTGAGAGATGATGAATACACACAAGGTTATATAGTGCGCAAAGACGATTTTTTGCAATTCATACATATAAAGTCTAAAAAAATAAAAATAAAACAGTCGTTTTTACCAGAAGTTCAAAACGTTAAATTATTCGTTTATAGCATTGAAATCAATTATAATTATATACACCTAATCTCTAAATCAAGATTGAATGGTGATATATTTTTGGCAGTCTTAGTTGCTCCAATGCAGCTTCATTGAAGCAATTTCTGCAGCTCAGATCGTTGCTTCACATAACACAGTGAGAGGAACGGTGTAGGAAATTTGTTCCGCTGTCAAGCTTTATGAGACGCTAGCCCTGAGCGAGACGGCTGCGCAGCAACCGCTATAGTGAAACGTCCATGAAAAAAAGCGTTCCCACGCAAAATCCTCAGGCTTTTTCCTCTATGTTTACAAAAAATTTAAATGAATAGGTTAAATATTATATAAATCTGATCTGGCCAACGTTAAATTTAATTCTGTGTTTAATCAGACTAACACGTAGAAGAGACGAAATATTTTGCAGGCAAAAACAAAGGTTATTGCGTTATATTAGCTATGATGTAGATAAGCTTAACCATTTAATCCCCTGAGTTTTATATAGTTTAATTAATCCTAACAGTGAAATGTTCTGAGAAGTCGACGGCATTTACAAAAAAATATATAAATCTCCAAGAAAAATGAACGGGCCATTGTCCTTTCTGCGTGTAGCACTGATATGCCCTTCTTTGGGGCGAACCTTTTGCAGGATAAATCGCATGATGATAAGGATGGCATCGCTGGTTGGACAAAGCTCCACTCAATTTTCTTAGTGAAACACTAAAAGTGTTCCGTCGTACCTTCAAGAGACAGCATAAGTTGGAGGATGAGAGATGCTAGGCTGTCGATATCACTATCAGCACAGTAAACACAAACTTATTTCTCTCTCAAAGGAATGAGTGAACGTTGTTCAAATATTGCGGCACACTTTTTGTCCTTGCATGGGTCATCTTGACTCAGTTTGACGAAATAAATGACATATTAATTGGCAACTTCCGCTCTCTGCTCGGGCTGTTTGTAGGAATGTATGCGCGTTGATGTTTGGACAATATGACCCATTCTTCTTTCTGCGTGATAGCTTTACTGGCTGTGCTCTAACTGAGACAACAAATTCTTATTGTTACAGACGCTCAATACACGACTTATGTTACGCACGTGCCAATAACGACTGGTCGATTCTAAGAAAAGTTAACTAATCGGTAATTATATTTATGATCCGTTAGTATAGGCTCTCCCCGCGATGATCAAATATGCAATTTGATGTAAGAAACAACATAGAAATGAAGACATGTGGCGTATATGCGCAAGCTATTCTCATATGCCACTAAACACAATACACACGCACACCGATGAGTCAGTGCGTAAGTGGGCACCTGCAGTGGGCATTAAAAAAAGTGGGCAATATTACTTCAGCGGCAATATTAATTAGCGGCTTCGGCGTTTATCAGGCCGTAGGCCTGACGCCGATTCTTAACATCGCAGAACATTCACAGCTTGTTGCGGTCTCGAACACGCAATTCACCGCTACAATTCTGCTGTGCTTAAACCGCCCGGCCTCCTCGCCGATTCTGACCAGAAACTGGCGCACAGAGCTGGGATCGAACCTGAACCTCGCTGCTCCACTCCTGGTACTCTGAACTGTAAACACTTTAACCATTTTAACTTTTTTAAATTCTTGCTAGCGTCACACGCCTAGGTGTGTTGTGTCAAAGTAGCAAGTGCACACGTACGTTGATATAAATTTAAAAAAATATAACTCAGTACTCACTGCAGTGAGTGACAGAGAGCGCATTTCCTCATCGACGAAGACGTGAAGTCACGGACGGACGGACAGACGGACGAACGGACGGACATACGGACATGACGAGCACAATAGTGCATTTTTTTCATAAATGAGAAAATGGGCAAAAAACGGCAACTGAAATTTTCGGAGCGGATATTATACGTGAGTAAGTGGGACGTATGTATATGTGCCTAAGTAGACAACAAACGGTAACATAATATCACGCGCCAAACGAATGTAAGTTTTGTGAATATGGAGACGAGGGTGACGGTGACGCTGAGGTTTTGTTAACAACTTGCGCTATAAGCTTGCTACCTGCGGAGGAGACCGGACCTCCCGGTCCACTCTCTGTTAAGGAGTTGGGACTTCTCGGTCCACTCCCTGTTAAGGAGTCGGGACTTCTCAGTCCACTCCCTGTTGAGGATCTGGGACTTGCTGTGAGTGGGCAGCGTACAGAGTGGGACGATGCTGTGAGTGGGCAGCGTACAGAGTGGGGCGATGCTGTGAGTGGGCAGCGTACAGAGTGGGGCGATGCTGTGAGTGGGCCGCCCCACTCACCATGTCAAGAGTAGTGGGATGCATGCACTATACAAAACAATACAATATATACAAACATGGAACTATATCTATACACATTCAATGATAAATAAGTTCACAATAACAATTTCTCGTCCGACGTTAACAATCAAGATTAAATATCTAATTGAGCTGTGAATTTAACCAATGTATATAAAAAAAATTCCTACCGACCTTCCGTTCGGTTTTTATGCTTTAAAAATGAAAATCATCGACTGTAGAAGTATACATCGACAAAGAGTTGAGTATCAACAGACGTCTTGCGTGTCAGTTAACTATAAAGTTTAATGCAAACATTCAAGCTCGTTAGTTTGAATATGCAACTTTACACACATTACTTGAATTTCAGCACATAACATTCACTACTTAAGTTCAAGCTTATTTAAGAAACCGAAAGTTCGACCGCGTAACTTCGAATACATACGTGGAGATATGTAATTTTTTCCAGATCACATTCGTACAAATATTCTTCAATTTTTAACTTCTTCACGATATTTATAATGTTTGTCACTAGAATTTCAGATAAATGAATGCTGTTCCAATCCAGAGAAGTGAGTGAGACGTTGTTCCTTGCATGGGTCATCCTGACACAGTTTGCCCAGGCAGCAGGGCGTATATGTCTGCTCGCTCTCGAGATGAAAGTTGATTTTTTGGAATGGAACCGATCGTCGTTCAACCGAAATCATTAACCATAACCATCGCATCCCCTATCATCGATCAATTGAAATCATTAACCATCGCATCTCGATCAGCAATAAGCTGAACTCGTCAACCATCGCATCCAAGATCATCGATCAAACGGAATCATTAACCATCGCACTGATCATGCATCAAATAGAATCATTAACCATCGCATTGATCATGCATCAAATAGAATCATTAACCATCGCATTGATCATGCATCAAATAGAATCATTAACCATCGCATTGATCATGCATCAAATAGAATCATTAACCATCGCATTGATCATGCATCAAATAGAATCATTAACAATTGCATCACTGATCATGCATCAAATAGAATCATTAACAATCGCATCACTGATCATGCATCAAATAGAATCATTAACAATTGCATCACTGATCATGCATCAAATAGAATCATTAACAATCGCATCACTGATCATGCATCAAATAGAATCATTAACAATTGCATCACTGATCATGCATCAAATAGAATCATTAACAATCGCATCACTGATCATGCATCAAATAGAATCATTAACAATTGCATGTTTTACGAAGGTTCCACCCCCTTCGTCCACAGGCATAATGAGACGTTCACTGCATTAATAATTTTTAATCCACCAGAACGATTTATTATACTCTTATACATGCTAGACTCCTCGCCTTGATCTTAATTAATGAAGCATTAAATATCAACACCGTAGACCTGCTTGCGTAATCGAACAATTCAAATTAATCGAATGTTATGTATATATAATACTCGTGAATAATTTTATATATTTTTGTCACAATTACTGTGTTGGTATTTTTGTGTGTTTGTTTGAAGCCTGGTATTGCCAATATACATGATACTTATCGTGTCGGGATATTACATGGACCTGACAATTTATTTTCAGGAATAAGATAGGGTTGGAGGAAAGGATTGGGCCAAAAATCGAAATTTAATTTTTACATTGTATTTCCTGATTTGATCTAATGGACGCGAAATTGTTTTTTATTTGAAATGAGATTCAACCGAGAGTTTTATGTTTTATGCCAAATGCAGGTTTAAAAGTTTTATTTTAAGTTAGGAATTATTAGCCTAGCTTCTTACTACAGTGAATTCGGAATTTCGGGGATTCTAAAATAGCAAAGATTATCTAGTTTGAGCAACGGGGGCCAGTCTGCCAGCTATTTAACAACTCAACAACTCTCCTGCTATCACCACTGCGCCTAGGATGGCTTCAATAACAATGCGAATGGACGCTCTAAACATCTGCTAATCTAGCAGAATGCGTGGAAATGTTCGATTCTTATACATTCAATGCATACCAACAGACGAAGCGCATCAAAATTTTTCATGTTTAACAGCTTTTTAGCGCATTTTCTCATTTATTGAAAAAATGCACTATTGTGCTCGCCATGTCCGTCTGTCTGTCTGTCTGTCTGTCTGTCTGTCTGTCTGTCCGTCCGTCTGTCCGTCCGTGACCTCAAGTTTTCGTCGATGAGAAAATGCGCTCTCTGTCACTCACTGCAGTGAGTACTGAGTTATATTATATTTTTTTTACATTTGACAACTAAAGCCGTGATATCAACATCGAACACGGCCCCACTTGCCCAGGAATTCAACAACGAGCGTTACTACACATCACAAAAATACACAAATGCTGATGGAAACACAGTTAAAATGTGAATTTTTCCCCTGTAAATGACCTATGAAAAGTGCTCACAATATATTGATATCATTAGAAAAATTAGATTTTCACTAAAAAGATCAATCATAATATTATAAATTTTCCAAATTAAAACTTGTATGCATGTAATCCAACGAAGTATTATAAAACTATGGATAAATTTGAATGCCAACCAGTAGCTGTGAATCGATCACAAATGGCGAATTAATTATAATTCGTAATAATTCGAGTTATATTAAGTAATAATGCGAATTAAGTATTAATGCTTCTTTACCATGGTGCACATAATTTTAATTGGGATCTCGTATAAGATACTAATTTGTTACCAGCACAGGTGTGAGGCTTCAAACTTTCCAATATACCCAAAAAATTGTAGACTTTAAATTATTAATAAACATACAAATTTAACTAATGAATAACTAATTCTGTGATACAAGAGTGAATCACTAGTAATTCAGATAAATTTCTCAGCAACAACCGGTCTTACCCAACAGGGCAGTGACGATAGCCCCTCAGCGCGCGAGGGATCAAAGGTTCACATATCAACACGGCGACGACAGCGCGACACACACACAACCTCACCGCACGAGCGTCAGCTCAGCACTGAGGTCAGCGCTGGTCCTGACATTGGCGTGACCGTGACCTGTGATACCGAGCTGTGGGATACTCGTATATATTTACGTTCGCTTCATAACTACCGATAATAAAAATTAATTAAGGACAAAACTTAAAACTAAACTTAATTGCTAGTAAAGAAACTGAAGAAAATAAATTTTAAAAAGAGAATCCCAGAAGGAGGATTAAGAACATATATTCATATATTAAGAATAAAACAAATAAATCAAGGAGGTATATATATGGTTGGGCTAAATACTGACGAGAATTAAATAATAAAAATTGGTGATGGACAACGAGCATCAAATATTTGAGATTTCTATTCCTGATCAGGATTACATGGTTTGGAATTGTCACCAGTACCGCATAGTTATTACACAAGAATAATTATTACTAAGGAGAAGTAAATACTGAAGACTGGTCATTATAAAAGCGCAAAAATAAACTAAGATTTGTCGTTACTTTCGAGCAGTAAGTAAGTAATGGCAGAGTAACTGCCTTGACTCACAAAGCCTTTAATTTATTTGTCTCACGCTGACTAAACTTTCCTTATTTCCTTGGTCCTTTTTAGCAGTTATTAAGCAAGCCAGAAAATGTTTATGTATACTATTATTTTTTTTATCAATGAAGCCTATTTTGCAGGATGTTGGTCATATAATCATAGCATTGAGTGGCTCAATTTGACCGAAATCAACGAGAAACTTAATTTCGTACAATAACCTAATGCGATCCTAGTTATTGTAAATATCGATGATCTACTGAACAAAATGTAGCATGAGTGTTATAGGTCGAGAAAAACCTCATAAATATACTTAAATTAGAATATTTTTAAATGAATCACTAAAATAGTTGCTACAGTCTCTCATCTTGTGGCACCGCGCGTAGTGAGGGTAATATCCTTCACAAATATCCTTGATGCTGAGGTTAAAATAAGTAGCATGTGAGTCACGAAGTAATTACTTGAATTTCTGTTTGGAACAGAATTTAATACCCGAACTTTCTCGAACGTTAACATCAACAGCGTAGTGCATTGGTTGAAAACTTGTAGGTATATTTTTCTGGAAGATTTCTGACCATAATTAATGTAGATTCATTTAGTTATTTATTTTTAACTGGCTCCCATTTGACATTCTACTAACAATATCCATAGATATGAAAGTAGCTTAGCAATTAACAAATGTATAGATAAGTTAAACTATTTCTATAGCAGTCATATTGATGAATTAATTTCCTTAAGCTCCGTGGAGTAGAAGTTTGACCCATGTGACGTGAGCGAATTATATTAAATTTTGATTTTGATTATATTAAATTTTTAATTAAATGTGACGTGAGCGCCTCTAAGGAGACATAACGCCACTCCAGATGCTGGAGAGTATAGCTGTTATATTCATTGGAAATTTGTTATTGATTATATCAGGGTATTAAATGATTAAATTTATTGAGATTTTTATTGATGAATTTCTAACGGAAGAGTATTCTGTTCAGCGAGACTGTCAGGGCAAGCCGCGGCAACTCACGAACAACTGCCAAATTATTGGTTTATAAATATAATCAAAATTAATTATTGTTGCCAATTATCTTCATGAATTGCATATATATTGGCAGAAAATTGAGGAATTTCCTTAAGAACGCTGGTTAGTATCACCAGGACGGACGTTCCTGTTACGACGCTCATCACGAACTGAATTTTTTCCAGAAAAAATATGGGTTTCTGTTTCTGTTTGTAAAGAAATTTTCACACCTTTTAGAATATACTTCCTAACGTAATATCTCCCACACGTAGACGCACTGAAATATATAATCAGAGCTGGGCAGCGCTACTTTGAAATGTAGCGGCGCTACCGCTACCGCTACATGCTCTAAATGTAGCGGGTGCTACCGCTACCGCTACACCCACTGGATTGTAACGGGCGCTACCGCTACCACTACAGTAAAATGTAGCGCCGCTACATAAGCCGCTACAATGGCCAAAATTATTGGAAATCTCTAAATATTTATTGTTCTGCTTTTGGGATTTACTCATAAACATTTAATGATAATAAAACATTTTCAAAACACATCAATGCAATTTTATTGCAATTAACCTAACCAAACTAGTACGGGTTAGAGACAGTAATAAAAGTTACAGTTATTTTTATGTTTTACCTTCCCTACATGGATGTGAACTTTAACCTACCAATCTCAAAAATTATCCACATATACATATAAAAAACCAGTCTTTTATTTGTATATAGATGGGGATTATTTTTGAGATTGGTAGATTAAAATAGACATCCATGTAGGGAAGGTGAAACATGAAAATAACTGTGTAAAAAACTAAGCAAACTGAAACATGAAAAAAAACCTGTAAGTGGTAACTGGTAACAACTTAACAGGTAACGACTAAAATGTTGACACTAGTAACAGGCTGAGGCTGACAACATTACACCGAAATCTTTCGTACAGTTTTATTCTGTAATTTATATTATGTATTTATCATGCTGGTTTTTAAATAATATTTAATAATATTAAGTAAAATCTAAAGGCTTTATCTATAAATGTAGCGGTAGCGCTGTAGCGGTAAAACCTCGTATCGCTACTTAAATATGCAGCGGGCGCTACCGCTACCGCTACGTTGCTTTAAATGTAGCGCCGCTACTGAAAATGTAGCGGCCGCTAGTAGCGGCCGCTGCATGTAGCGCGCTACTGTCCACCTCTGTATATAATACTAGTATATAGTAGACACTGAAAACCCTGGCATCAGAGCATTGAATGCAACGACGGTTTCCAGTCGCTAAAAACCTTCTATTGTTCTCAAATGCATGTAGCATGAACTAATCAATCAGATAGTCCGAGTAAGTAACCGTGAGATGCAGACTGTGCCATTACCGCCATCGGTAATTTTATATTATGTTAAAATTTTATGTATTTAGAGCCTGACCTTGAGCCTCCACACATTCGCACATTACGATCGATTCGGCCTCACAAGTCACAATTCTTTAGCCTTCATAATCACCAGGACTACTGACCGCCGACACAACAGTTTCTCGACCAAACGTAATTCCTACCTGGACTGAGAATGGATCGCGTGGTACGTGAACTGAGAATTGATCGCTTGTTACCTGAACTTAGAATTGATCGCTTGATATTTGAACTGAGAATTGATCGCTTGACCTGAACTTAGAAGTGATCGCTTGTTACCGGAACAGTGAATTGATCGCGCAGCGTAGAGTAGAACGAAGCGAAAAAAAAACACTTTTTCAGAAATTCGCAATCCAACTATGATTTTTTTTCAAGTGGACACCAAACAAATTGATCCCCTTGAAAGGATTTTCCAACCAAACTATTTCTAGATATACAGCAAAGCCATAAAAATTGCAAAAACTTGAATTCCTGTGGGAATCTAACTTTAATGTTCAGTTTTTTGTAAGGTAACCTGGGATATTGAGGTGATCCTGCTGAATAAACAATTATTAATTATGAATGATTAATTATAATATTTTGACTGGCAAATATCGTCTCGAAGACCTTTTCTTTAATCTCACTGAAACATGACGTATATCAAAACATCTTGGGATGCTGGCAGCATCTCTCATAAACTTATATAAACATCTCTCAACATCCTGATATGTTATCTTTCTTTTCCCATTGAATATCTTGACCTGTTATCTTTGTTAAGTTATTGAATATCATGATCTGTTATCTATGTTATATTATTGAATATTTACCAATTAAAAAGCAATCGTATAAGGTTTTAGCGGCGCAATTTAACATGAATATCATATCAATTTGAAAATAAATATTATTTACAGGCTTTCAATAAAATAAAAATAGCATGCAACTACCCGCACGCGACAGTAAGATCCTCTCCTCATCAATCAACTCTGCTATTTTTATTAATGATTAGTAATCGATTATTATGTGATTATTTAGCATTGACACCTATATTATTCAAGTCCACTTTATTGTATAGAACATTAACGTCAGAATTTCAAAAATATTAACTTTTATGAAATTTACAATGGCTTCGCGGAAATTGCTCGTTTTGAAAGTTCTTTGAAAAGGGATTAATTTGGCAGGTTTCCGCTTGAAAAAATCGGATTAGGTAGGGTATCGAATTTCCTCGTAAGTGGTTTTCCGCTCCACCTTTGCGTAGAGCTAATCCCCTGCACTGCCTCACTAAACTCAGTAAAGGTTGTTCTGGCGTCAATTGTTCAGAAATTGGATATAGAAATAGAACTGATAGCGATGAACTATCTTCAATGTCGATATTAGCCGTTTATTTTAGATAAGGCAAGGTAATCGTTAAACAAGTGAAAATTTAATACATCAATTGAATACTGATACATCTATTGAAGATTGATACATCAATTGATAGTTATACATCAATTGATGGTTGTTATAACAATTAAAGGTTGGTACATCAATTGATGTTTGATAATCAATTAAAGGTTGATACATCAATTGATGTTTGATAATCAATTGAAGGTTGATACATCAATTGATGGTTGAGCCATCAATTGATGGTTGATATATCAATTGATGGTTGATACATCAATTGAAGGTTGATACATCAATTGATAGTTGATATATCAATTGATGGTTGATACATCAATTGAAGGTTGATACATCAATTGATGGTTGATACATGAATATTTCTTGCCGGATTATATGATGAAAAATATCAATTGGTCAACAGTTCAAATGTTAACAGTTTAAAGAAGTGTTTTGTTCTGCATGCAAAATACAAAATAATAATTATTTTACATCGTAAATTTGAGATTTATTCAAGTTATTGCTCGCAATAGTCGTCCTGCAATGTCCTGCTGACGAATGATAAATTAACTTGACGCTCACAATATTGATATCATTTCTTCCTCGCTATACATAACACACGTACTCAAGAATATGAGCTTTGCGTGGGTCATATTGTATGTTTTGGTCATTCAATTTACTGAGCAAGAAAACGAATCGATTTTCTTGTAGTTCATGTGAAGTAGACTGCGACACTGTAGACTGTAGTTCATGTGAAGTAAACTGCGACACTGTAGACTGTAGTTCATGTGACGTAGACTGCGACACTGTGGACTGCAGTTCATGTGAAGTAGACTGCAGTTCATGTGGAGTAGACTGCGACACTGCAGACTGTAGTTCCTGCGAAGTAGACTGCTACACTGTAGACTGTAGTTCCTGCGAAGTAGACTGCTACACTGTAGACTGTAATTATTAATGTGAAGTAGACTGCCGCGCAAAATTCCACTATAAACTTAATTATTTATATGATTTTGTTTTAATTTTTTCGAATGCATTATTCGCGATCTTTGCAAAAAAACTTCATGTAAAAAGAGTCGCATTTAGACACTGAAAAAAACTCTTGCAATGCCGAGGTGGCGGGAAGCAGTAGCACTGACTGTGTTCAACATCACGTTTTCTATAAAAAATTTAATGACATCGCTTTTATTCAAATGTAGTTTTAATTCCAAACCTCACCGTGCATTGTCAAATGAATTATCTGATGTTCCAAGCAATGTTATATACAAGTATTAACCTTGCCGGACGTTAATAATAAATAATCCATAGATGTCTGCCCCTACAATAATATATAAATATTTTTTATTAAAATATAATTATGATGCTCTCATAATAAGAGTGTAGGTGTAGCCCAACGCATTTATTTTCTAGTGGCGCATAAACCACGTTGATTACTTGTTGATATCGTTGAAACATCGTTTAATCAACTCTATATCAACGTCAGATGCCGGGTGTTGCTAGCAATAAATCTAAACCTGACACCGCCGCTTACATTTTCATTTAATTTGTGTGCAAATACACCCCTGGTGCTCGCTGAATAGAGACGGGACATAGCATTGATGGCTTCGGTCGGAATGACCCAATAAAGGGCAAATAAGTGTATCGCTATTTAGACAATTTCTCACTGATTTCTCTGAGTAGTAGCACTGCTAAACAACATTGACCGCTCTGAACTAGTTCCAGATGAATCGAGTACTCTCATAAAAATGAGTGTTAGTTGCCTCAATGCAGCGTTTGCCTCTATGTGGGTTATTGTGACTCAGTTATACTCAGCACAATGGCGTATCGCGAGGTAGCTGATACTCCGCTGGGCCGCTCTGTTCTCAAACGTGCTTTCGGATAAAAATGTGTCACTATTTGGACAGCATGACACAATTTTTTTTTGAGTGCAGCCTGCATGGTTGTCAGGCGACTAGGCATGGTTAATTTGTCAGGCGACTAGGTATGGTTGTCAGGCGACGAGACGTATATCTCATTAAAATTTTTGTCTTCATACAAACATATTTTTTCGTCATGAACGTCAGAGCAAATTTTTGCTTTGTTTTCACTGCTAGGGGTAATTATGTGGTTAACCTCATTACCTGTTCAAGGACTAATGCACCAAATCAATAATAAAATAATCGAACTCATGTTATGTTACGCATGTCTGAGTTGAATTTAAGCTCCTTCTTTAGAATAAATGCACTTTTTAAAGTTAGCTCCAACATTATAGGTACTAAAATAATGGTTGTATCACTTGCGTTCGTAAGACGCGCTGCATTCTTTCTGATCTCGTTATGCTAATTTAATCTGAAGAATTGCACAACATATTGTCATCTCGGCTAGTCTGCCCCATCCGTAGAATACGAATGTAAATTCAGACGAGACCTGAAGGCCCCCATGTTTTGCATTCGTGGTGTGTGAAAAAAGCTGTTCAACTCGCACAATCACGTTATAATATAACGATAATGAGGTTGGTTATCTTATTGTCCGTAACCACCTATACAGAATACGACAGCACAACTCCCTGGTCACCGTTGCTTCATCTACGTATATAGCCGATAATTCACCATTTGCTATGAGTTTTGACCTTTTTTCATTCGTCTGTTTCAATTCCAAGCTGAATATAAAAATCAATACAAAAATATTTAGGAATAATGAACTCAGAACAGGTTCAATAAACTCAGTGATTCATGAATGTTATGAGTTGATTTATGAGTGTTGTTATGTACATGAGAGCCGGTGGATGACCGAGACCGTGCTTGAACAGCTGGAGTTAGACTTGTGGTTGTTAGAGTGCAGATTGTGTGATTGACGATTTTTTTATTTACAATCATTGCAGCGAGATGGTTCATTCGCCTTGAAATAACTTCAAATAAATCTTCTTTTATTATATCTGCAGAACCTGCTTATTATAGCCACGCTGAACTGAGCATATTATTAGAGGCGACACATGTCCTTGGTAAGAACAATGAACCACAAGCGTACAGTATGAGAAGACAAGTTTGCAACGAGAGAGTCATGATGCAGAAGTTGACAATGGGAAAAAATATAATTCCGTACTCACTGCGGTGAGTGACAGAGAGCGCATTTTCTCAAAATCGACGAAAACGTGAATTCACGGACGGACGGGCGGACGGACATGACGAGCACAATAGGGCATTTTTTTCATAAATGAGGTTTGTTGGAGGTTTATGTCGACACGGAGTTTAAATTTTTTAAACTTTTCAAACGCAAGTTAAAAAAGCCAATAAGCGACTAGAACTGATCAAACGCTCCCACGAGTAATTTGATACAAAATCGATGAAGCGATTATGAAGCTTCCAAGCCTTTATTATCGTCATCTGCGTGGTGACCATATTGTCGTATATAAGTATGCTCATGGTTCATCAAGTTCTCAGAAGGAAAATTAAAATTTGAAACAAGAACCAACAACAGGGACTGCGGTACGATTCATCCATGCGATAACATTTCTTCTCACTTTGAGTCACCGACATGTGGGACAGCCTCCCTGACACCAACGTCACTTGAAAATATTTAGTCAAAAGGCCAATTTTATATCTGTGAACATGTTACGAGAAGTGCAAGAATCGGCTACAGGCCTAAACAGGCCTATTTCTTGGACGCCGAAGAAAAATGAATGAATAATAATAGAAATGATATGCTGTATGGAAAAAACTCCTTGTTGGCATCGTTGATGCCCCGAAAATAAATGAATTAATTAACTGACTAGATAACATAACATAACATAGTGATGTCGGCGCTGAAGTGTAGGCCTTATGTGGCCTGTCGCCGATTCTTTTCCTTTTCGTGCCTTGTTCATAGAAGATCTAAAATCGTGTCATTTGACCGGATCTTTTCATGACAGACGATAGTTTGAAGTAGCTACTAGACTTCCGCCGGGTTCGATAAGGAGCTAGGCATTTCAAATCTGAACATATATTTTTCCATAGCTTTATCTAGTCTGTTCTTGAACGCGTTCATACTTGGAGCGCCAATGATGTCATTGGGGAGACTGTTCCACATGTCGGTGATTCGAAGCGAGAAGAAATTTTGTCGCGTGGAGAAGTTGCAGCGCAGTTTTTTAGTTTATAGCCGTGGCCCCTCGTGTTGGTTCTTGTTTCAAATTCTAGTAACCCTTCAGGGACCTTGTATAGACCATGAGTATACTTGTATACTTCAATGAGGTCCCCACGCAGACGTCGATAACTGAGGCTTGGAAGCTTCATAATCTTCAATCTTCCTTCATAGGACTTGCCCTTCAAGCCTGGGATTATCCTTGTTGCACGTCTCTGAACATTCTCTATTAAATTTCTGTCCTTTTCAAATCTCGGTGACCACACAACGTTTCCAAACTCTAGACTCGGGCGAACGACGGCAACAAACAACTGCTTCATCGTTTCTGCATCTAGGAACTCGTATGAGCGTCTGATTAGTCCAAGAAGTTTGTTGGATGTGTTAGCTTGCGTTTCAACATGTTTAGAAAATTTCAGCTCCTTGTCGACATAAACTCCGAGATTTTTTTCCATACTAGACTTTTCAATCATTACTCTCTCGTGGCAACCATGTCTTCTCATACTGTAATCTTGCTGTTCATTGTTCTTCCCGAGGTGAAGTACTTTACACTCTCTGTAGTCCAAGGCATCTCGAAGCTCACACGTGGTAGACTCTTAGATCAATCCGTCTTCTTAATGAATCTGAAACAAATAACAGGATTACTTGAGTATTGTGGAAATTATTCAACTTTTTATGAGCTCTGTTTTTTTTGTGTCACCCTGTACATCTGCAGAACCGGCTAATTATAGCCACGCTGAACTGAACACATTATTAGAGACGACACATGTCCTTGGTAAGAACAATGATCCACAAGCGTACAGTATGAGAAGACAAGGCTACAACGAGAGAGTAATAATGCAAAAGTCGACAATGGGCAAAGATTTTGGAGATTTATATCGACACGGAGTTGAATTTTCTAAACTTTTAGGAACGCAATTTAAAGAAGCCAATAGGCGGCTAGGACTGATCAAACGCTCCCACGAGTAATTTGATGCAAAATCAAGGAAGCAGTTGTTCGTCGCTGTCGTGCGCACGCACCGAGAGTTTGGAAACGCCGCGTGGTCGCATAAATTTAAAAATGAAAAAAATTTAGTTGATAATGTTCAAGGACGTGCAACAAGGATAATTCCAGGCTAAAAAGACAAGTCTTATGAAGAAAAATTAGCGATTATGAAGCTTCCAAGCCTTTGTTATCATCGTCTGCGTGGTGACTTTATTGACGTATACAAGTATGCTCATGGTTCATACAACGTCTCAGAAGGAAAATTAGAATTTGAAACAAGAACCAACACCAAAGCCACGGCTATAAACTAAAAAAACTGCTTTTTACCACATCAATGCGACATTTCTTCTCGCTTCGAGTTACCGACATATGAGGAACAGCCTCTTCGATGATATTATTGACGCTCCGAGTATGAACGCGTTCAAGCATAAACTGGACAATGCTATGCAAAAGTACGTGTTCAGCCTTGAAATGACTGGCAACCTACATATAGCGGTTTATAGCGGTTTCAGCGTTTATTGGGCCGTAGGCTTGTCGCCGATTCTTAACATCGCAGAACATTCACAACATTTTTTGCGGTCTCTAACTCACAACTCACTGCTCCAAATTCTGCTGTGCTTAAACGCCCGGCCTCCTTGCCGATTCTTACCAGAAACACGCACAGAGCTGGGATCGAACCCGCGCCTCTCTGCGCCAATCTTGGTACTCTGAACTTAAACCACTGGGCCACCCTACGGAACTAGTCAAAGACCAATCATAATGTAAACCAACGTCACTTGAAAATATATTGTCATAATGCCAGTTTTATATCTGTGAACATGTTACGTCAAGTACAAGTAACGGCTACAGGCCTATTTCTTCGACGCCGAAGAAATAGGAAAAAATAATAATAGAAATGCTATGCTATGTGTAACAAGCTCATTGCCGAAATAGTTCATGCCCCGAAAATAAATGAATTCAAGAACCGACTAGCTGAAGCTATGCAGGAGTATATGTTTCGACTAGACGTGTCTCCCACCTCACAAATTGGTGGATGTCCAGCAGCTGCTTGGCTTCAACGTCTGGTCTGGATGGAATTGGTCAGGAGACCAGCCATTATATATCCACGAGACAATTTAAGGCATTATGAGAATTGGCGACAGGCCAACTCGGCGTATTCTTCAACGCCAATATTCTTATGCTATGTTATCATAAAAATTTCAAATTTTGCGTGATTGGAGGTCATAAGCCGGATTATCAAACAGAATGGAAGTGTGAGCCGTTCATCCTTCTGAGTGTGAGTGTCGGGAAATTCATACAGATTCCGAGGATTTGTACCAAATTTGTGTGGCTATTGACTAACTCTGGGGTAATTAATGTATAGTCAAACTAAGGATTTAATATTATTCATTTTCAAGTTGCCATTGCATTCTAATGATATACATGCAGATCAAAACTATGGCTATTTATAAAATTTTAGGCGTATCATAGAACATCTTTATTTCATATCTAATCATAACATCATATGTTATCAATGTTAAAGGGCACGAGGTAGCTATTGACATATATCGGCCCATGGTTGAACTAATATAAGGTTGACCCACGACGATGACGCCGTTTTCGCCGTTCTGCGCATCTCTAGTGACGTCACTGTGGGCACAGAATGTAAATGATGTAGATCAACACACTGTTTTTATGTCATCCTTGAAAGCATTAAAAAATTTACCTCATCAAAATGCACCAAGAAAATTTATTTACTGCATGCAACTAGTCTTATTTTAAGCAAAACCGGTTCTACAAATAAGTTTGACGTCACGAGGTGACGTCATAGTTGAATAAAAAATGACATCCGCAAGGCGCAGCTGCACTAGGGAAAACCTTGTATTAGTTCCACCATGAAAAAAATTTACCTCGTCAAAATGGCCCAAAAAAATATTTACTGCAACTAGTCATATTTTAAGCAAAACAGGTGTTACAAATCAGTTCGAATCACACGGTGACGTCACAATGACCAAGGTGACATCACGGGTGGAATAACAAATGACATGCGAGAGGCGCAGGTGTTCGTGGGTCAACCTTGTTCTAGTTCAACCATGTATCGGCCCTGTTAACTTTATATTGATGGCAAAGTATCGAAATTCTAGAATTTTTATATTTCAGCTTCTTTGGTTAATATTCCAGACAGATAATGTAATGTTATTCAAAAATATGTAAACCATTAAATTTCTAAGAAATAAATTTCATTTTTCCGAATATCCGGATCAATTTCCTGATCTGATCGGCGTGCGAATATTTTCTGCCGGTTAGTCAGGAGTTTCGTTTGGTCACTCGTCGAAGTAAGACGTGTGGTGTATAACTCTCCTTAAAA